>NW_026718547.1:0-13262 GCF_029784015.1 Lycium ferocissimum | reverse complement strand
CCCCCGACTCCAACATACCAATCTGGACTTTTATTCTTCTCTCCAATTTAAAAACATGCTCAAAACGTCCTGACAATACTAACCAAACACTAAATAAAATTTGTTCAACATGCCTTTACCAACAAGCATGCTCATGAAACTTCACATATTCATAGCTTGAGAACTTCATTCGTTCTACATACCACGGCTTGTGCGTATACCTTGCTAAAACGTTGAAAGAAGATTGAATCTCACCTCTTCCTCTTACTCTTTCTCTCGGCTAGGAGTAGTCATGGCAAGAGAGTGTTTTTCTTGCTTCGACAATTATTCCACGTCGACGAGGGCCTTCTAATTAGTAGGAAAACATGAAGAAAAGAAATTCTCCATGATCACCTCAAGGGGCTGGTTCGGCCATGTCACACCCAATCTTCGCCGGGGCGGTGCGGGCACCCGACCCTCGTCGGTCGGCCGAACCCTTAAACGTCGACTCAAATTTTTTTTTTAAAACGAGAATTGAAAATTGTAAATGAAAAATACCAAAATCGACACGTGGCTCAAAACCTTATCAAAAACATGATATGTACGTACATACGGCGTAAACGAGGCGAGTCGAGGGCCTCGCCATTTTGTACAACAAAATAATGGCCGACATGGCCAAACGATAACCATGACTCGCGCCCCGTTACATGGAACTTCTAGTATGACACACAAATATATACACAACGTTATGCCAAAAACGAGACGACCTCGGAGCAAGAAGGCATCGAAGCTCTCGATGCGGCCTTCACTGCTTGGAGTCTGCCGGGTCGTGTCCACAGACACGGGCATGAAACGCGACCCCAAGAAAAGGGGTCGGTACGGAATATGCGAATATGTAAAAACGAAAATAAATAAACAATAACCACCGTGCAATTTAAAAAGGGAAGAAATCACATACGACCCAATACTGTGACCTTCCGCCAGAGAAGACATAAACGGATGTGCGGTCGCAAGCTCAATAAGTAAATAATCGCAATCCAACAAATCCGGAATAAGTAATACGGTACATCACACGTGCCGCTTCGGCAAAAATAATAATAACGATAACAATAATAGCCCCGCCGGACGTGGCTTCGGCTCGATATCAATAATGGCCCGCCGGGCATTGCCGCTTCCGGCATGTGTAATGAATGGCCCCTTCGGGCATTGCCGCTTCCGGCATAATAATAAAGATGGCCCCTCGGGCGTGCCGCTAGGCATAATAACGATGGCGCCCGGGCATAATAGTAATAATAATAATAAAATATCGCACCCCCCGCCGGAGTGGTTTTTGAAAAATCTTATAAAATATCACACTTTCCCCTTCGGAATGGTTTTTGTACACACCGCCGGAGTGGTTTTGGAAAAACCTTAGAAAATAATATATCACCCCCCGCCCGGAGTGGTTTTAAGGAAGCTTTAGAAAATATCACACTCCCGCCCGGAGTGGTTTTGAAAAGTTTTATAAAATATCACTTGATAGAGTCATTTATGGAAGATTCAAGCAATTCGATTACATTAAAAAAAAGTTACGGACGTTTGAGCATTTTCCAACAAGTTAGGAGGATATACTAGTTCAATTGCGAATGAATAGTGCTCCGTTTCGGTGGATTTCGACGAACGAATAACCCCCGAGGCTTAAATTCAAGCCTAGTATACCTAGGACATGCCAAAGGAGGGAAGGAATAGCTTTACCTCCTGTGGTGCCTTATGCTGCAGGCTCGATTCCGTTTCGTCCGAGTCTGTGAGAATGGTCACCTTTGCGGTTACTATTCATGAGAGTTAGCATTTCAATAATGAGTTCATACTTGTCTACCGAAATTTGGCAAAGATCTCCCTTATAATCTAACATCCCGAGGATCATCTCGGCTCAAAATATCAACAACAACAACCCAACAATCATCAACAACCATCATAACTATATTATGGCACAAAAGTCCCCTTACTACATAGTTCAATAATTTTCCTCCAAACTTCACATAATCAAATTAATATCAACATTTTCCATATTCATCAACTACTTCAATATTATTCAAACATATACCAATAACATTCCATACATTATTCATGAATTCCACCAATTCCATATTCCATCCAACTCTTCCACAAACACAACAAAAAACTTCCAAATCACATTGCCTATCCTACAAGTTTATTAGCAACAATCATAATCCGTATTTAGAACCTTACTTCCATCATTATATGAAAATCATATAAAATTCACATAAATTCCCATAATCACATACAGCAACTTCAATGCCATTTCAAGTCATTAAACCTTTGTTTGCATTAATAAGATCACAACAACACAACTAACAAACTAATTAAACTTGAATTCATCTCTCTTTCATACCCGTAAGGCTCGCGGCCACATGCCTTTTTCACACACACGTACGCCATGCACACACACGCCACACTTCCTTAATTCTCATCTACTTCTAATCATCGTAACATATAAATTCATTCCATAACTAGAAACATAAGAATCTTACCTTTTACTTGAATTTTCAACTTTCCGCCAACGGAGTTCTTTCTCCAAAACCAATTATACTACGTCGTAGAAAGCACCTCGAAGCTTGTTAAGAATTCGCGAAGAACAAGATTTTTGAACCAAGGACAAGGCTCCAAGAATTTTTTTCTTTTCTTTTCTCTTCTTTTTCTCCTCTTAGCCGTAGCCTTCTTCTTTTTTTTCTCAATCTTTCTTGAAGTTTCTAATGATAATCATGAATATATCCTATGATTAATTCATCACATGGTTGGCACATGACATGGTCTTGGGCCTTATATGTTGGCCGGCCACCCTTGATGTTTTGGGCCTCAATTTTCTTCTTTTTTTTTTGAGCCCAATTGGCTAGGAATCGTATTTTGCAAATTCACTAAAACAAATTTCCGAGATTTCAATTTTTGCCCTTGGCCTACTCAATGTTCTCGTGTCAATATTTCCATAAGTAACGACATACACACCACATAAAAATCAAAGCATAGCCTTATTCTTACAAATCACAATTATGCCCAAATTTTCCGAATGCAATAAAACACGGGATGTAACATCCTCCCACTTTAAGACATTCGTCCCTCGAATGTTAAATTAGCCTTATAGTCTTACAAGTACTTTGGGGGAAGGTTCTTTAAGTAGGCGATGCGTATAAATCATCCATCGATTAAAACAATCAGCTCTGCATTTAAATTACACTCGTGGTGCATCTGGCGGTGCCTCGGGACAGTCTCCCCGCCTAGTGCATAGATACGATGTGGGGGGTCCGCACCGGGACTAGGTGCTCTACCTGCTGCTCTACCACGACCGGAAGAAGTCGAGGTCTGTCTACGGGGGCTCTTATCGAAGGTAATGACGGCGGCGCGACCGAATTTCCGAGACAGCATGTGGCCCGCTCCTCGACGGACACTCTCTAGCATAAAGTGCGTCGGATCACCACAAGTATAACAAACGCCCGTCGGCATCGTCCCACATGGCGGCGTCTCCCACGAGTCGCGCATCGAGGAGGGGCCATCGCCTCTTGCCCGACCATGCGCCGCCGGGACTCGGCGCATAGGAAGAACTCCCCGTCTCTTCCGAGGGAATGCCTCTTTACCCCGCCGTGACCCTCGAATCGGCGAAGACGCGCCAGACCGGGTCGCTTCTCCTCTCCCTCGCAAAACCTTTATTCCCGGCCCTCCAACCTCGGCCCTCTTCGGGCCGACCGCTACCGTTCGAGGCGTCCCTCCCGCCGACGCTTCCGATCTTCTCGACCCCCGGGTATAAGCTTGAACACGAGCTATATCCATGCAGGCTGCCGCATGGCACCGCCGTACAAGCCTCCCGTAACTTTCCGGCTTCTAATCACTCACGTAGTGACGGATCCTATCCTCCATATCCTGCACCCGAGAGAAGGGCATATCTGCCAAAGAATTAAACTCTACACTATGCTCTCCCGAACGGACATGCTGCCTGTTGCAAGTGAAGAAACCGGGTCAGCTTGCCCCGCCTCGACTCGGCGTGGCATACGGTACGGCGTGTTAAGGCATGCGAAAATTCCTGCACGTCGGCGGAGGGGCATCCCCCCCTGCGGGTAACCCCGGGCCCAAACCGATTAATTGCCATCCCCAAGCCTTTTTGAGGCTAGGGTCCCCCGGGTTTTCCCGGGGGCGCCCCCGGGGTTTTTGGTACGGTCATGGGATCCCCACGGGGGTTGGCCATTTGGGTGGGTGCCCTTAAACTGCGGGGGACTTAATGTGAAAATCCCCCGCTCCCGGCGCGACCCTTTGGGATGGGCCAACCCCTCTCGTTGTCCGGCCCCGGGGAAGCTACGAGTCAAAAAACGTGTGGCGTCTTTTTTTCGGCCCCGGGCTCCCAGGGGGGCCCGGGGGGGGGCCGGGAAAGCGGGGTTTTGGGGGGGGGCCCCGGGGGGGAATGGGGGCCCCCTCTGGGCCCCCTCCCGGCGATGGGGAGGGGAGGAGGGGCTCGGGGGCGGGTCGTATCCCCCGGGGTAAATCCGGCTCCGGGGACACGGGGGCTTGGCTAGCTGCGTCGTCCCCGGCCGCTTTGCCCGGGGCTGCCGTCGCTTTACCTTTCTTTGGCGGCGACACGAAAGCACACACAAGATCATTAAATTAGGGACTTTATGTACACCACCGCTACTATACGCACGATCTACACCATGAAAGAAAGAATGACACTTATTAATGTCTCGTAGCTTCCGTTTATAGATGTGGTGCACAACACACCGATAAACAAGACTCTGCTAGACACGCGATCGCGAACACGCGGAGGACCCGACCGCTCCTCGATACCACTTTGTCACACCCAATCTTCACTTTCGTGGCGCGACGGCGCCCGGGCCCTCGGCCCGAGTCGAGCGAACCCTTAAACGTCGACTCAAATTTTTTTTTTTTTAAAAACGAGAATTGAAAATTGTAAATGAAATACCAAAATCGACACGTGGCTCAAGGCACCTCAAAACATGATAGCGTACATACATACGGCATAAAACAAGGCGAGTCAAAAGCCTCATTCGCCCATTTCGTACAACAAAATAATGGCCGACATGGCCAAACAAGAACTATGACTCCCACACCTGTTTCGCGCACTTCTAAAGAGTATGACACAAATATATACACAACATTATACCAAAACGAGAACCGGCCTCGGAGCAAGAGAAGGCTGTTCGACTCTCGTGCGACGGCCTTCCTAAGCAAATGAGCTCACCGGTCGCGTCCCGAACTGCGGGGCATGAAACGCGACCCCAGAAGAAAGGGGGTCGTACGGAATATGTACCGAATATGTAAGCGAAAATAAATAAACAATAACCACCGTGCAATTTAAAAAGGAAGAAATCACATACGACCCAATACTGCCGCCAACCTTCGCTTAGAGAAGACATATGCGGATGTCAGTCGCAAACAAGCCTTAAGTAAATAATCGCAATCCAACTAACAAATCCGAGAATAAGTAATACGGTACATCACACGTGCCGCCCGGCAAAATAATAATAACAATAACAATAACAATAATAGCCCTTCGGGCAGCCGGCCCCGGCTCGATATCAATAATGGCCCCTTCGGGCATTGCCGCTTCCGGCATAATAATGAAGATAGCCCTTTCGGCATTGCCGCTTCCGGCATAATAATAAAGATAGCCCCCCGGGCGTGCCGCATCCCGCATAATAATAACGATAGCCTCCCGGGCATAATAGTAATAATAATAATAAAATATCGCACCCCCCCCCGGAGTGGTTTTTGAAAAATCTTATAAAATATCACACTCCCGCCTAGGAATGGTTTTGTACACCCCGCCCGGAGTGGTTTTTGGAAAAGCCTTAGAAAATAATATATCACACCCCCCCTTCGGAGTGGTTTTAAGGAAGCTTTAGAAAATATCACACTCCCTTCGGAGTGGTTTTGAAAAGTTTTATAAAATATCACTTGATAGAGTCATTTATGGAAGATTCAAGGCAATTCGATTACATTCCTGCAAGTTACGGGCGTTTGAGCACTTTTCCAACAAGATATAAGGATTCTAGTTCAATTGCACCGAATGAATAGTGCTCCCATTTCGTAATTGGATTTCGACGAACGTAATAACCCCCGAGGCTTAAATTCAAGCCTAGTATACCTAGGACATGCCAAAAGGAGGAAGGAATAGCTTTACATACCTCACGGGTGCCTTATGCTCGCTTGAGCTCAATTTCCGTTTCGTCCAACTGCAAATGGTCACCTTTACCAGTTACTATTCATGAGAGTTAGCATTTCAATAATGAGTTCATACTTGTCTACCGAAATTTCGGCAGCATCTCCTATAAATCTAACATCCCCGAGGATCATCTCGGCTCAAAATATCAACAACAACAACCCAACAATCATCAACAACCATCATAACTATATTATGGCACAAAAGTCCCCTTACTACACATAGTTCAATAATTTTCCTCCAAACTTCACATAATCAAATTAATATCAACATTTTCCATATTCATCAACTACTTCAATATTATTCAAACATATACCAATAACATTCCATACATTATTCATGAATTCCACCAATTCCATATTCCATCCAACTCTTCCACAAACACAACAAAACTTCCAAATCACATTGCCTATCCTACAAGTTTATTAGCAACAATCATAATCCGCATTTAGAACCTTACTTCCATCATTATATGAAAATCATATAAAATTCACATAAATTCCCATAATCACATACAAGCAACTTCAATGCCATTTCAAGTCATTAAACCTTTGTTTGCATTACTAAGATCACAACAACACAACTAACAAACTAATTAAACTTGAATTCATCTCTCTTTCATACCCATAGGGCTCACGGCCACATGCCTTTTTCACACACACACGTACGCCATGCACACACACACCACACTTCCTTAATTCTCATCTACTTCTAATCATCATAACATATAAATTCATTCCATAACTAGAAACATAAGAATCTTACCTTTTACTTGAATTTTCAACTTTCCGCCAACGGAGTTCTTTCTCAAACCAATTATACTACGTCGTAGAGCACCTCAAGCTTGTTAAGAATTCGCGAAGAACAAGATTTTTGAACCAAGGACAAGGCTCCAAGAATTTTTTCTTTTCTTTTCTCTTCTTTCTCCTCTTAGCCGTAGCCTTCTTCTTTTTTTTTCTCAATCTTTCTTGAAGTTTCTAATGATAATCATGAATATATCCTATGATTAATTCATCACATGGTTGGCACATGACATGGTCTTGGGCCTTATATGTTGGCCGGCCACCCTTGATGTTTTGGGCCTCAATTTTTTTTTTTTTTTTTTTTGAGCCCAATTGGCTAGGGAATCGTATTTTGCAAATTCGAAACAAATTTCCGAGATTTCAATTTTTGCCCTTGGCCTCTCCAATGTTCTCGTGTCAATATTTCCATAAGTAACGACATACACACCACATAAAAATCAAAGCATAGCCTTATTCTTACAAATCACAATTATGCCCAAATTTTCCGAATGCACAAAAACACGGGATGTAACAGGCCAGCCCCTTGTCCGTCCTTGCTTCTCTCCTTTTTCTTGTTCTTTCTTATTCTTTCTCTCTTGTTTCTTCCATGATGAACACTCCCCTCTCTTATATATATATATAAATATCACATGACCATGCACATACCCTATCTTTATTTCCAATTTCTCTAGAGTTTTCTTGACTTTTCTTTCTTTTTTCTTGAAACTAATCCACCTTATAATTTAGCACATGGAAATTAATTAACTAAATGGGCTTGGCCATGTAGTTGGCCGGCCACCCCATCTCTTTTGGGCCTAATTTTCCTCTTATTCCTTTAATCCCAATCGGTGGAAATTCTTGTCTTGTAATTCCGAAACAAATTTCCAAAATTCCAATTTTGCCCTTGGCCTTTCTCCGTATTTCCACACCATTACTTTTCATGAACAACACACGTATGTCTTAATTCCAACCAACATATAACCTTATTCTTTACAAATCGAAATTATTTCGCATTTTCCGAATATGCAAAAATGCCGGATGTAACAGAAATAAAGCAAGTACCGATGGAAACAATTGGCGTTATAATGTACCCCTATGGATACTCAAAAACTCAAGTGAAATCTCATGCTGAATCCAAGAGCTAGCAATAGACGGACAGTAGTCAAGATAGTCTTTGGGGTAGTGCCGAGAATCATTGGTAAGGACACAGGATGATATGACATCGAGAAGAAGGGTATGGACTTTCTAACAACAATGCGACCGCAACGGTTGAGTACATCAAAGAAAGGTGCAATAAGGTTTGAAAAAAAAAACTACTAGGTGAAACTAGTATTGAGAAATTGAGAATAAAAGCCGTAGTTAAGCCTTGACATCAACTGCAAAGGATAAGAGGAGCATGTAGGGTCTGTATAAAGACTAACGCGGCAGCGCTAAAGTATTTTCTGGGATTAGGCATCCACACACACTTGCGTAAAAGTACAATAAGATATGTAATAGAAGGGCTATGAGCAAAATTGAGTAAGGAAGCTATGGAGGAGAGTGAGAAAAAAAAAAAAAACAAAAAAAAACAAAATAAATAGAGAAACGACACAAGGGATGTGTCTAAGGCATGACTAGAGTAAAGGAAATTATGAAATGATTCAACCGAAATGATCGGAACAAGCAGGTTACTGATTACGAAGTGACATAAGATTATGGTATAAGGAGACCCTAGAGTTATGTGATAGCCAACCCTAAAGATTTAGATCAAGAAGTAAAGGCAAGTGATAGTGCGAGGAAATTTAATGGGAAGTCAGAAAGTGACACATGATGTTGAAAATTTCAGAGTACGACTATAACAACGGAGAGTAAAAAAAAAAAAAAGTGGGGTACCGGAGCTCAAAATGTTTCCTCCGGGAAGTTTTATTTCACTCGTAGGACACGTGAAAGGTCTACGGTTACCGAAGCTTTGCGGCACTCCGGGGAATATTAGAGTATAATAAACCGATGGGAGACGTACGTCCGGCGTTACGAGATTTTGATTAAGGATAGGGAAGTGAAGTGAAATGAACGATACGTTATTTTAAGGGAATATCAATCGAAAAGAAAGAGTCGAATCGTAACTAGGTGCACCATGAGTACGTGCTCGAATCAATCTACGACGGTATAACCGAGCAACATTTAGATCGGGAGACGATAACACTCCGACGAACTTGACTCGAAATACGGTTGATAATCAACTACGGGATAATACGGAAAATTAAAGACAAAGGCATATAATTAATACCTCGGGAAGCAATGGAAAGGAAGATATTATGAGAACGGCTACGTAAGGACCGGAGTGCGATTATAAAGGATTAAAACGAGTTGACAAGCGGGGAGAGGCATGTGGAGAACATAATTAACTAAGAGGGTACTTAAGGAATTATTGGAAGTCGGATCAGTTCAACATTCGGGGACGAATGTTCTAAAGGGGAAGAATGTTATACCGTATTTTTTTTAAACGACGGATTACTTGTAAGTCAATCGACATAAATCCAAGGGCAAGATTATTTTCGAATATGCGACAAGGACCTGTTTAATCTCTGATGTCAACATGGCACGATTGGTTTATAAATTTCAAATAGTATGGATATTATTGGAGATTAGGGATTAATTAACCATGATTAGATTATTAAGTGGGATTAAAATCTAATCACTTCATTAATCAAGCCTTAGTAGGCCGTGTGGGCCCCACCCGTGAGTTGGCCAAACGTGATTGGCTTAAACCTTGGGTGGGACACATGTCCAGCCCATGGACTGCCTATATATACTCAAATGTTGACTCACATTTCAGATCCTAATTCATTTTCATCTCTTCCAAGTTGTAGAAAGTTAGAGATAGAGAGGGAGAGTCTCGGCCATAGCTGGCCGAGAATGAGGCTGCCTAATTGATAAAAAAAAAATCAGTTTCTTAAGCAATTCAACTCCCTTGAAGGTGTGTATTAACGTGTAGCATTCATTGGAATAACAAGAACAAGTGTTAAAATTTAAAAGGTGGAAGTGAAGGGCTAGCCGATTGAAGTGTTGAGTTACAAGGTAAGAATGATCATTTTCATGTGTTGTATGATGGTTTGAATGTATAATTTGTGTATGTTGTTGTTGGATTGTTATTGGATTGTTGTTGTGGTTGAAGTTGAGGTGATCCGTGAGCTTAGGTGAAGCCATGTTTGGTCTTATTTTGCATGTATTGCGGATGGATTGAACTTGCGATAATATATGTAAATGAATGAAAATTTTAGAATTTTGTATGTGGTTGTGTTGAGGCCGTGTAGGAAATTTGTGTTGAATGGGATTCGTATGTTGATTTATTTGAAGTTCTTGTGTTGTGCTATGGTGTAGTTAAACGTGAATTGATGATTAAAAAGAAATAGCATGAGTTGATGAAAGAAAACGGTCAAGCCGTGGTGTCGTTTTAGTGAAAGAGGTGGACTAAGTTTATTTTGAATGTTGATTACCATTGTCATGGATTCTAAAATGTGAATAAGAGTATTGATGGTTAAAGACTAGAGTCGAAGACGTTATGGGCTGCGGTAGGAGTTAGTATGTCGTTAGTAGAATTCTTGCGAATATATGAACAAGGTTGCTAAACGTGTTGCAAGTTGGTCGGGCGGTTTTTGATTAATGTACGGGGTCCGAAATTCCCTCATAGCCTAATCGTAGTTTTTGATATCTCATTATAGGAAAAAGTACTACCGAGCGGCTTGTACGATTTGCGTAGCGACTAAACGCTAAAGGTACGTAAAGCCTATTCCTTCATGCTTCTTTTGGCATGTCCTAGACGTAAGTATGAAATGATATGAACCTTGGGGTAAATTCTATTCTCTAGTACCATGCATGACTTATGATTCTATATTCCTTTAATGCTATTGTCACGAGCCTACTACATGATTGACTAATGAGTGGTGTATAGACGTTCCTACTCTTAAAAGAATGGCATGAACAGAAGCATACTCGACTTTCAAAACTACATCGTGGAAAGTGATACATGTACATGAAAGCCGAAACGTTCCTTGCTATGACTTATAATGAAAGATTGAAAAAGAATTGAATATGATTATTATCCCAATACTTTAGAGTTGGTTAGTTACTTATTTATCGAGTCTCAAAAGATAAATTGCATTTATGTGGTTGCTTACTATTCGCTCGTGCTTACCGCTATATCCTTCACCGAGTCCGGGCCGTGACACGTTTTCGTGCACATGTTTACTATATTATTCACCGAGTCCCTCATTAGAGGGCCGGGACACGTTATATATATATGATGATGATATGATGGTATGATGATATGGAGATGGTGGCCAGGAGGGCATATCTTCCTTATCACCGAGTCCCTTACTAAAGGGCCGGGACACGTATATGTTTATGTTTATGATGTTATGATTATAATTACCGAGTCCCTCACTAAAGGGCCGGGACACGTTATATATATGTTATGTACGGTAATGATTATGCAAACCTTTGATTACAAAACACTATATTGACATTGATATGAAAGCGATACATACCGAAATATGTTCACAGCAAGTTTTATGAAACTTTGTTTGTTGCGTTCGAGTCCTATACACCTTGTCTTACGTGATTCTATCTACTATGTTTCATGCTTTATATACTCGGTACATATTCGTACCGAACCCCTTTCTTCGGAGGGGGGGGGGCCGCGTGATTATGCCGCCCAGTGCGGACGCTCGTTTCGGAGATGTGACCTAGGATAACTACTCGGCCCATTTCGAGTGCTCCTTTGTTCGAGCATAGTTTGAGGTATAGCCTTTTGATATGTATATATGTTGTTGTTCGGTACGGCGGGGCCTGTCCGTCATATGATGTCGTTGTCACCCGTAGGTCCGGGGTCACACGTGTGGGTATATGTGTAGTTGGTGTTTTGTTATATGGTTATGACTTGTGGTTGGGACGTACCCATTTGTAGTGGAAATTTTGTCGGCTTGCGTAGCTATATATGTTTGTCATGGCAGCTGTGTATGAAGGTAGCCTTCTCGGCTTGTGTTTTGTTGGGACGTTCCCTATATATGTATATATGACTTTGCCGGCTTTTGCGAACTATTAACTGTTAAAGGTTGTAACTCTTCGGGAGCTAGGTAGCTTTGATATGCATACGTCTTGTACGTATACTTATAACGGTTCTGTGCGTGCTAGTAGTGTATGACTATAGATAACAAGTGTATACGAGTGTCCGGCTCGGGTACTAGTCATGGCCTACGGGGCTGGGTCGTGACAGTCTCTACCTCGTATCCCGGAATAGTCTTGTCCTTAACTTATCATGGTTAGCTCGGATTATCCCAATGTACAAAATACGGGATATAACATCCTCCCCCCCTTTAACGTTCGTCGAATGTTAAACTAGTCCCACGGGGTCTTATAAGCATTTCGGGGGAGTCTCTTTTATAGCTATCACATACAGTTCATTCATCAATCAACATAACCAATTAAGAAGTTTGGATTACCTGTAGGCATAGGAAATAAGTGGGGATACTTCTTCTTCATCTCCTCTTCAGCTTCCCAAGTTATCTCCTCCGTGTTGTTGTTCCGCCACAATGCCTTAACAGAAGCTACGTCTTTAGTACGCAACCTTCTTACCTTACGAACAATGTAATAAGGCCCAATATATCTCGGGCTAAGCTTCTCCTTCTTGTCGAATCTCGCTACACCTTTTCATGGGTGATATCTTCAAGAATACCCACTCGCCATTCTAGAACCCTAAGTGTCGACGTCAATTATCTGCATATGACTTTTGTCGACTCTGAGCTGTTAATAACCTTCCCCGAACAGGTTTTACCTTATCAATGGCTTGCTGAATCATATCTGGCCGATTAACTTAGTTTTCCCAACATCAACTAACCAGTAGGTGATGCGTACTTTTACCATCCGAGCCTCATACGGTGCCATCCGGATGCTAGAATGGTAGCTATTATTATAGGCAAACTCCATAAGTGTGGCGGATGATCATCCCAACCGCCCTCGAAATCGAACGCAGTCCCGGGAACATCTCTCCTAGCGTCTGAATGGCACGCTTGGTCTGTCCGTCAGTCTGAGGTCATAGATGTGAGAGTTTCATAAAGTCTCTCTATATAATTCCGCATAGCCTTTAATTGGATAAATGGCGAATATACCCCTGGATTCCCCGTGATTATGGGCGGCGTTAAACCCCCCCCTCCTTTACATCTTCTTCCTTTCATTCGGGCTTTTAAAAAAGACTTTGTTCTATGGTATAATGGGTTTTGTCCCTTTAAAATTTCCTCCCGTTCCTTTCCGGCTACTTCCCG
>NW_026718546.1:0-22832 GCF_029784015.1 Lycium ferocissimum | reverse complement strand
AAGCGAAAGAAAGTGAACTTACATACCCCGATCGTTTCTAAGCTAATCCAACTCAAGTCTCGACTCGGGGTTCACCGTTAAAGATATCGAATAGTCAAACCTTAAAATATCCAATTCCAAATTAATACTTCATTCAAAAATTTTTGGTTTTCCCCCATAATTAAACATCCCGAGAATTCAACCGGCCAAATCAAAACAACCAAACTAACAACCATATAACAATATCCTGTGACCCAAAACGCATTCTAACAAAAATTTCTTTACAAAACCCAAAACATTTCATTTATATTCAAAAAAACACATACTTTCAAACCAACAAAACTTTGTTCAAGTACCAATCCAATATCATTCAATTAAGATTAAAGAACATTTCAAGCTATCCAAAAGTTTCAACGGCCCATCCAATACTGCACCCGAACCCCCCAAATTAAGGGAAAACAATCAAAACATTTCTTCCTTCCAAATTCATCTACTACACTAACAACTCACACATTGACAACATTATTTCCATAAATTCAAAAAACTAATTAAGATAAATTAGCCTTCAAATCCCCAAAATTCCGGATTTTCGATATTGGGAAAAATTGAAAACAAGGATTTTACGAAAGAATTTTTTTTATCCTAATTGACATATCTATTTGTTCATGGAAAATTGGGGGGGAAAGGATGTTGAAGGGGCCGGGGGAATTTTGGAATTTTAAAAAAGGGTTTGGGGGAATTATAAAACGAGAATTATGGCAAAGGGTCAAAACAAAATAGAAATTGAGGCCCAAAAAATGACCAAGGGGGGCCCGGGCCCGTTTATGGTTGGCCCAACCCTGGGTCAGGAAAACATGTGTAATTAAAAAAAAGGCATGCAACCTTCAAGAATTTTCAAAAACAATCCAACAAAAAAATTGGAGAAAAAATAAAATCAAGCCAAAAAAAAAAGGAAAGAAAGAAAATTTTCCCAAGCTTGTTGCTCCATCCAAAATTCTTGTTCTTTTGAATTCTTAACAAGTTCGATACGCTCCCGACGTGATACCAAAAAGAACGCTTTTGGGAAGATTGGAATTTGAAGAAAAGGTATAATTTTTTATGTTTTATGTTAGGGGATAAGTAAACATGTTATAATGATTAAAATTTGGTGAAAATTTAGGGAATTTTGGGGTGGGGCATGATTTGGGTAGGAAGGCCATGTTTCCTGGCAAAGGTGTGGAAAGTTTAAAAATTTTTTTTGATTCTATTGATTAGATGGAAATTCTTTGGAAAAGTTGGAAAAATTTTGGGTTTGAGGTTAGAATTAGGAGTGTTTGGCCTGGGCTTTAAAGGACAAGGTTGAATTAATTTGTAATATGTTTTTGTGTTGTGGGATCCTTGTAATGAAAAAGGTAAAATGGTATAAGTTTGCCTTGAAATGAAATGTGGAACTTATGTCGTTTTAGTATGATTTTATGGTATTATGAAAATGAAATGGTTGGTGAAAATTGTGAGTAATGTTGATGAATTTAAGAGGGAAATGTATTAAAAATTTGATGTTAAAGATAAAAAAATTTGAGTAAGATTTTTTTGGTGAAAAATTGGGCATAATTTGTATATTTTGTATATATGTTGAAAAATTTTATGGTATGTCTCCGAATGGTATTGTAATGAACTTGATGAGTAATGAATGTGAAAATATTAGATTTAAATTTGGGAAAGGGGTTTGAATTAGGGTTATAGTAGTTAAAAAATGACTAAATAGACTATATTGTATTAAATTGGGGCCCGGGGTGTTGGGGTTGTTTTGGGAGTTGAACTCGGGGGATCATATTTATGGGGAGGTGCCGAAATTTGGGTAGCCAAATATTTAAACCCAAGTTGAAATGTTAAGCTTGCGTGAATAGTGGCTGATGAAGATGACCCGTTTGCAGTTTTCGGCGAAACGGAATCGAGATTTGACGAGCGTAAGGCATAACGAAGGTATGTGGGGCCTTCCTATTCTTTCTTGGCATGTTCGAGCATACGAGGCTTGAAAAGCGGGCTTGATTGTGCTCTGCGTCTCATAATATAAGGCTGAAAATAGCGTCAAATTGTTCGGTACAATTGAACCTGTTCACTTGCAAATTATCGTCAAAATGGTTTGTATGCATGAAACCTTCCCTAATGGACCCGGACTGTTCCTAACGCTCCTTGTAAATGATTTCATGAAGTCTATGATCCATAATTTATGTCCGCCGCCTCGACTTGACCGGTGGGCCCAGCTGAATCCGAGACCTCTTACTATGATTTTAATTGACTTATTTCTATATAATGTTAAAGAAATCTTTTGATTATGTTGTCGAACGATGAATATGATGAGTCCATAATATGCTTTGACATGTGTTATGATTCTAGAAACATGATTTGAGATGAATATGATCCCCAAAAGAGTACATATACATATATGATTATTGTCCGATTTTCTTGAAGCGATATGTCATCCGTTTTGATTCTGTAGAACAACCATTACGAATCTCTCTTGTAAGCCCATGATATATTTGCTACGTCAGAATAGTCTCAAAAACTCGATTTGACATAATCCCGTCATGGCATTCGAAATACGCATTATGACTATTTATGTGGTTCGTTTATTGAGTCCGGACTTATATCATATGTTTACGTTATTACTCTTAGAGCCTCGTGCGAGTTATGATATGTCTATTCAAAGCCCGGGCCGGAATAGTCACAAAAAACGTGCGGTTTGTGCACTATTCAAAGGTCCCTCGTGCTTATTTATGTGGTTCGGGACACGTTATTTGTACGGTGTGATGTGATGATACGGGGATGGCGGCGAGGATGGCTCGTGATTATTATCCACCGAGACCCGCGGTGATGATACGGGCGGGACACGTTATGTATACATAATATATATGTATGAGTCGACATGCACGATCTATATTACCGAGTCCCTAATAAAGGGCCGGGACACGTTATGTGCGTATTTGGCATAAGATGATGTTATATATGATTTCATCTACCGAGTCCCTTATCGGAGGGCGGGGTACGACACATGTTCATGTGACATTATGTGATTTGTTATGCATTGCTTATCTTTTGGCATTATGTCTCACGAGGTCTCGGACAAGGTATAGTCTTCTCGTATTTCGATTCCGGCTAAACTCCGCCCGTTATATTTTTATATTCATGTCCCCGATTATGATTATGCTTCTTCGGTTCCCGCTTCACATACTCGGTACATTTTCCGTACGACCCCTTTCTTCGGCTGTGTTACATGCCCATTGTACGTACGCACCTTTACCTTGAATCTGTACCGACTTAGGATCTGGGGATTCTTTATTGGAGAGTGCTCCATTTGACCGGAGGCCGATATTTTTTTATATGTCTCTGTTGTTCGTTTGCTTTGTACATATGCTTATTGGGTACGAGCGGGGCCACATCCCGTCTTCGGATTACGATACGTATGTTAGGGCACTGTAGACATAAAGAAAGTGGGTTATGGTCCTATCTTGTACGATCTATGTATGTATTATGTGTTTGGGCGGTTATCCCGCGGCGGCCTTGCGTGTCCCCGCATATACATGTGTATATGAATATGTTGGCCTGTGCGTGTGCTTTGCTGGTATTTTTTCGAGTGCGGGTTAATTTTTGGTTAGTACGAAAAACGAGGAGAAACTGCTGCCCAAATTTTTTTCCTAAATATGTAAGTTACCGTTTTGGCTTCGGTACGTAAGGGTGCCCGGTTCGGGGCGCCTAGTCGCGGCCTACGGGGCCGTGGTCGTGGCAGGTTATGTTTTGTGGACCCGGTGTGGTCATGAGTGTTACGTTAGTCAGCGGGTTCGCTCAGCCCCTAGGTAAGGGTCGGGTGCCCATCATACCCCATCGAAATTAGGGTGTGACGAAAATGTCTTGTAAAAGAAATGACGAGAAATATATATGTATGTGTGAGACTCCCATTTTATGTCTATCGATGGGTGAACCCTAATAGCTAGTGTTGTACAATATGGAAGACATTAAGTGGACGGAATTTATGAGACAAAACGAAAGGTATGGTACAGGTGTTACGAGATAAATTGATATTGATTTTGTTACAGGTTGACATTGGAGAATTCTAATACAACGATATTTGGAAAGAAAAGAGGGTAATTGAGTAGGACATAAGGAGATCAGAACGTCAAAAAAGTTGAAAGTAAGAAATGTAATTAAGTAGAGCCTCAAAAAGAGCCGACGGGCAAAGCACGAAATTATTTCCAAAAAGGAACTGGAATGTAATAGTGCAGGGCAAAAGGGAAAACCCATGGTATGGAACGATGAATTATGTGAATATCAAGAAATGCAAATATCGAGAAAGCGGAATGACGGATAAGGAACGGGTGTAAAAGAGAGATAACTTAGCCGAATCTTCCAATGAGGAAGGATATGATTACTATAAAAATAAATTTCTACATTAATTACGTTATTTGAGGACCAGCTATCAGATAAGATTTTGTAATATGTGATCGAGAGTTCTCATCGCCTCGTGAATTTATTAAAGTCTCGTACGAGGCTAATCAAGTTATAGATTGTAAAGAAAAAAGGCATGGATATAGAATAAGTACGGCCCCTTAAAGGGGGGGAGAACGTATTACATTATACTTAAACCGGCATTACAATATCTTTAGGTGATTAAGAAAGGAAATCTATTGATTTGAGGCCAGAGCTTAAAGTATCTACATGCCAAGAGAATAGAGGGAAGGAATGAAAGACGCCTTAAGGAAATGCTTCTCGCCAATATGAATTGCGATATGGTTATGTTATGATTTGAATCTCCCCTATTGGGTAAACTGATGTTGTACCTAAGTACGTGGTAATATGTTTCAGAGAATGGTAATAAAGGCAAGAAAATGGTGCACGAGTTAAGTTCCTAAAGGTAATGGAGAGGATTATCGGACTCAAAGAATATTTCGGGTAATAACGATTATCGTAATAGGGATACCAGTGCTTAGTAGTTTAGAAATCTTTGAAGAAAAGAAAGAGGTTCGGTAGGTATTAGGAAATAGTTCATAGGCCACTAATCGCATGAAACACGAGGAGATACGCCATGAAATTATGTGGATTATCGGTACGAAGTGGTGTTTGATCATATTTGTAAAGAATCCGCACGAGAGAAATTATTCCACTTATGATCTGGAATTAGCCGCGGTGATTCATGTTTTTGAGAATATGGCGGCATAATTATATGGAATCCACGCTGATAATTGTACAGACCATTAGAGTCTCAAGGAAGAGCTGAACTTGCGACAAAGAAAATGGTTTGAATTATTGAAGGATTATGACGTTGATATTCTGTATCAGCCTAGAAAAGCTAAAGTTGCGGCAGACGCACTTAGTCGCAAACCTATGGGCAAATTGACCAGTGTGCATCCAGAAAGGAGGAATTGGTTCGTGAAATTCATCAGTTAGTTAGCCGTAGAATTCGTTTGGACGATTCTGGAAATATTGGGGGTTTCTGTCCGAGAAGTTGCTGAATCGTCGATTATGGAAAAAGGCGAAACGGCGTCAGTTCGAGGATCCCATTCTAATACAGAGGTAGATTATATGTGTACGGTATTTGCCGACGACCAATTATGAGCGAAGCACGATACTCGGTATTCTATTCATCTTGGGTTTACTAAAATATATTACGATTTTAAATGTTTATATGGGTAAGGACGGTATGAAAGAGACCTTGCAGAGTTCGTTGGCCAATTACCACGGAAGTCAAGATCGGGCATCAAAAGCCCGGATTTCTTCGGAAATGAAAAATTCCGGCTTGGAGATGAGAAACGATTAACATGGAATCCATTATAGGTGTACCACGCACTTCCACACGGGTACGATTCTATTTGGATTATTGTCGATAGGTTGGCGAAGTCAGTCCCTTTCCTTCTGGATAGAACTACTCATTCGGCTGAAGACTATGCCAGATTGTATATTAAAGAGATAATAAGACCTCATGGGGTTCACCGTATTTATTATAACCGACGAGGGTGCTCGATTCTGGTGAATTTCTAGAGATCATTCCGGAAGGATTGGGAACTCAGGTGAGCCTTAGCACAGTATTTCATCCTCAGTCCGACGGACAGGCCGAGCGCGCTATCCAGATGCTAGAAGATATGCTCCAGGTCTATGTTATTGATTTCAAGGATAGTGGAAGTGATCATTACCGTTAATTGGATTTGCTTATAATACTAATGGGTATCGTTCCAACATCCAGATGGTATCATACGAAGCCTTATATGGCAGAAAATGCAGATCCCCGCTTGGTTAGTTCGATGTGGACGAAACTAAATTAATTGGTCCAGATGTGATTTCGCAAGCAGTTGACAAAGTGAAACTGATTCGAGGGCGACTATTGGCGACCCAGAGTTGACAGAAATCATATACAGGTAAACGACACCGACCGTTAGAGTTTCAGATTGGCGACTGGCAATTTCTAAAGGTGTCACTTATGAAGGGTGTGGTGAGATTCGGTAAAAAGAGTGAACTCAGTCCGCGGTATATCGGATCGTATTAGACTATTTGAAAGGGAGACTTACCATCTGATCCGGAGTCAGTATATCCGGTATTCCGTGTATCCGTGTTCCGTAAATGTGTTGGTGACCCTTCTGAAATATTTTCAGTAGATGACATTCAGATGACGGAGGAATTGTCTTGTGAGAAGCAACTTTAGCTATTACTGAATTGTCGGTGAGAGGTTGCGTACCAGGGACATACCCTCTGTTAAGGTCTTATAGCGAAACGATAATGGAGAAGAAACGACCTGGGAAACAAGGGACGAGATGAAGAAGAGGTATCCTCGCTTCTTCCCTATACTTACAGGTAAATTGAATTTCTAATTTGTTATATTGATTGACAAATGATTGATGTGTGCTACTTATAAAAAGAAACTCCCCCGCTATGTTTGTGAGACCCTATAAGGTTAATTTAACATTCGAGGACGAATGTTCTAAAGGGGGGGAGAATGCTGTATCCCGTGTTTTTGCGCGTTTGGGAAAAATTTGGAATAATCTTGTTTTGTAGGAAACACGGCTATATTTCTATTTTACTTAACATGTGTGTGATATTCAAAAAATATTGATGTGGAAATACGGAAGAAGGCCAAGGGCAAAATTGGAATTTCAAAAATTAGTTTCGGGAAATAGAAATTATGATCCTTAACTAGTTGGGCTCCAAAAAATAAAAACGAAATTGAGGCCCAAGTATAAGGGGTGGCCGGCCATGATATGGCCCAAGTCCATGGAAATTCTTCCATGTGACAAATAATTGAGATGGCCTACTATATAATTAGCTCCCTAGAACATTCAAGACAAAAACAAAACAAAAGAAAGAAAGAAGAACAAGAGAGAGGGGTTCGGCCCCTTCAAGAAAAAAAAAATATATAGAAAAATTTTCTAGCCTTCAACTTTGATTCCAAAAAAAAAAAAAATCTCTTCCTTCTTGAATTCTTGATAAGTTCAAGACGCTCTTCGATGTGGTATAATTAGTTTGGCGAAAGAACCACGTTTGCGGCAAGTTGAAATTTGGAGAAAGAGGTGACATTTCTAATCTTTTATGTTATGGAAGAAGCAAGTGTGTTATAATGATTAGAGTTGCATAAAAATTATGAAATTGTGGTGTGTGGACGCATGGCGTGTGTGTGTGTAGGGGGTGCTTGGCCGTGAGCCATGTTAATGGAGAGGAGAGGTGAATTTAATTTTATTTAGCTTGTTAGTTGTGTCGTATGACATTTATGACGTAAATAAGTCTTAAACGATTCGAATTGGCATTGAAATGGCATGTATGTCATTATGGGAAATTATGTGATTTTTCTATGATTTTTATATAAGTATGGAAGTAAGATTCTAAATGTGAATTATGGTTGTTGTTAATGAGTTTAAAGGGAAACAATGCGATTTGGTAGTTTTGTCGCATTTGTAGAAGTTTCGAATGGAATATGGAATTGGTGGGAATGCTTGAAATTATGAATATTGTTTGGAATGCTATTGAAATATGTTTGAATAATCTTGAATTAGTTCATGGATATGGGAAATGTTGATATTAGTTTGATAGTGTAAAGTTGGGATGGAAGTTATTGAATTATATAGAAAAGAAGGCTATTTATGTCATAATGTATTTTGTAGTGAATTGTTGATGTTGGTGGTATTGTTGGGCTGTTGTTGTTGATATTTTGGGCCGAGATGATTCTCGGGGACGTTGAATTTATAGGGGAGGTGCTGCCGAAATTTCGGTAGACAATATGAATTTAAGTTGAAATCTTAGAAGCTTGAAACTCATATTTGGTAATTGTGACCAAATTGTAGATTTTGAAGCGACTTGAGATGCGATTTCGGAGATGAGGAGGCGGAAGAGGTATGTAAAGCTATCTCTTTTCTTCTTTTGGCATGTCCTAGATATACTAGGTTGGGATTTGAGCCTCGGGGGCAATTCTGTTCATAGAAATCCGAGTCTGGTTTTAGGCACTATTCATTCAATGTAATTGAATTAAAATTCTTATGTTTTGTTGGAAAACTATTCGAACATCCATAATTCTCCCAAATGTGATAGAATCGTTTGAAACTTACATGGACGACTCCATAGAGTCTAATCTTCGTAAATTAGGTCCGCCACCTCGACTTGACCCGAGGTGGGCCCTTTCCGAGACTCCTTCGTTTGCCCGAATACACTTATCTTTGTATAATGTCGGGAAAGGACCATTGCTTATGATTTTGGCTATTATAGAACAACGTTTTGATTGCTCCATGATATTCTGATTTATATTTTAAACTATAAACACGATTTCAAAAGTATTTTGTGAGATAAGCTCCGTGCTGATCAGCTGTTTTGACTAGCTTACCCAACGGGTTGCCATATGATTATGTCAAGTGTCATAAATGTTTTGATTTGTAAATTGCATTAGTTTTTACACTACTACCTCGGTTTCGTGCCTATACTATGACATCGTTCGCCGGTTCCCGGGCCGGTTTGTGATCGTGCGCACCATGATAAATTCGGCAGTATGCTGTGTTACGGTTCCCGAGACCTCGCCATAGGGCCGGGTTCCGTCTATGGAGTTATGCTGTGATATGGCTTATGATATGTTTTGATGATATGACATGTTGTGATCATATGTTGTGTTCGGGGTTGTACGGAGATTTGAAACCTTCTGGAGTATGTTGTGTTATGGCACCGGCGTCGGAGTGGTGACCACGTTCTTGAGCCTTATGCATGATTTTCTATTTGCATTATGTACATGTGCCTTCAGCACAGACTTTGATATTTTGATCCGGTATTTTCTCTGTACCTTTCACTTCGATTATGGTTTGGATTTACGTACTTTATGCTTTACATACTCGGTACATCTTTCGTACCCCTTTCTTCGAAATACCGCGTTTCATGCCCGCCGGTATAGAGATTCGTGGTCTGCCAGTGTAGGCTGCACATTCTGCTATCAGAGAATGCTCCTTTTGGTCCGGAGCCCATGTGTTGGTACCTATCTTCTGCGATGTTTATGCTTTTGTATATTTGGTTATTTGGGGTACGGCGGGGCCCTGTCCCGTCATATGTTTGTTTCGATTTGTGAGGGCTGTAGTCATATATGTGGGTCATGGGTCATATGTGCGTTTGTTTGTTTATGATACGCGTCTTAATGCGGTCCCGTTTGTTATTATGGCCAAGACGGCCTAATTGTCTGTACACGTGTATGTATCTAGCGATGTATATTCCGCCAATTTATCAGATTTGGATGTGGCCTAAATGGCCTATATGTTTGTATATGTATATATATTCGGCGATGTGTATTCCGCCGCCCCATATGATTATGATATGATAAATTTTTTTGCACGCGCGACCGCTTAAGACAGTATTTATTTCCACTTCTGCTTAAAATGGTGAATGAAATGTCTGAGCTAGCTAAAATATGATGACTTGATATGAAAGTCTGTTTGGGCGTCCAAGTAGGGCGCCAGTCGCGGCCCACGGGGCTGGGTCGTGACAGGTATCTAGGCAATTTCAATTGGTATCTCGGCAAGTCAAATTTGTATCTGGCAAGGCTAGTGGGCGTCTATCTGTAGCATCGTGCTAATGATATCATGATTTATGTGATTATGTATATGGTTGAACAAATTAATTTGTGTTATGCCATATTGAGTGGACAATTGAATAGCCTTGCCCCATTACCTTCGCTGCAGCGATGGTAGGCTCGCTGCAGTAGGTTCGTCTTAGCGAGACAACATACCTTACAGCGAATCCCTGTTTCTTCCTTAGTCGTCGTCATGAATAGTTTGATCGTCATAGCAGGATCGTTGCAGCGAAAATGTCACCACCTAGCTAGAGGGCCATGACGGGTACCCGGAGCTGGCCACCAAGCACCATTTTCCATGCTTAATTATCATACTCAACCTGACCAAATATAACTTCTCAAAGTAAAAATTACTATGAAATGATTACTACACATCTCCCAAGAATATGCGTATATATATAAGCCCACAAGGCTACAAAATGATATGCAAAATATACACTGGAGAGGCCACATAACATTTACTACCCATATATGAGTATCTACGAGCCTCTAATTGGAGTACTGAAATCATAAGGACAGGACAGGACCCCGCCATGCCCCAATAAATACACAAAATAATATACCAATGAGCGGCAACTCCGGAGTAGTGGAGTGCTCCTGTATAGCGGTTGATAAAGCTCCTAGGCGTCTGTGCCCTCTCCTTGTCTACCTGTGGGCATGAATGCAGTGTCCATAAAAGACAGGACGTTAGTACGAACAATGTACTGAGTATGTAAGGCATGAATAATGACATCATAAAGAAGTAAGGAAACATGAGATAAGGGGATAACCTGTACTGCTAGCCTCTGAAGGCGGATATCATGCATATTAACTTTCTTTAACATCTTTCATACATACGTTCATATATATATATATATATATATATATATATATATATATATATATATTAATGCCGCGGAATGTACGTGCCCCGATCTATCGTATCACGTATCATATATTGCTGCGGAACGTGCAGCCCGATTCATTTATCCATATATTCATTATACATTTATATATTGCTGCGGAACGAACGGCCCGATCCATTTATCCATATATCCCGCGTCCGGGCATCCCGCGTCCGGGACGATATCATAATATATAGCCCCGATGGTGGTGTGTGTATATAATGCCTCATCCTTTTTTCCATATCCCATTTATACATACTCATATATCCATGTACATCATATACTATAAATAGCATGCATGAGGGCCCAAGTGAAAGCTACAACTCTATCGGAGTGACGTAAGGTCGGGAACCTCCGATTACATTATGGAATAATCATTATTGCTATGTCTCACCTTGAAGAAACTAATATCATGTGGTGAGGCAACAACAAGAGCTAACATTAATGAAATCATAAATATAGGATTATCATGCTCATAATAGCATCATTATCATCATCATTATAATGGAACATATCTCGTTTCTATCTCATAAGAAGCTCTTAAGAATCATGAACTTTCAACTTTTGGGATATAAGAAGGTCATGGAATATATGGAAGGTAGTAATATAAGAGTCATGCCTTAATGAAAGAAAGGGACTAGCCTTACATACCTTTACGTCTCCTTAACGACTAAGCGTTCTCCTTCCAAGCTCACAACTCTACATTCAAGAGAATTGGTATTACATTAGATCATCAGAAACATGCTTATGACTAAGCTAAGGCGACTAAAAGCTAACGACAATTGGGCAGCATTTCCTTTGTTTCAACAACTTCTTCCATATAATAAATAACTCCCAAACATCAATAATAACACCCATAACATCATAATCAATAAACTTCTTCAAGTTAAACATTATTCAATCCTCACAACTCCCTTTCAAAATCATCCACAACCATAGCTACAACACAACACCATACTGATCCTTCACATAATACTTCATCAACGACATTAGCATCACTCATAACCAGATTA
Organism: Lycium ferocissimum; assembly: GCF_029784015.1. Taxonomy (NCBI): domain Eukaryota; kingdom Viridiplantae; phylum Streptophyta; class Magnoliopsida; order Solanales; family Solanaceae; genus Lycium; species Lycium ferocissimum. The sequence continues at coordinate 10,899 of NW_026718546.1, read as the reverse complement.
TACTCATCTCATACTAATAATCAAGACTCAAATTAACTTACTACTCAAAATATCATTATTTCCATATTTAAGCTCATATTCTACTTTCTTCTCTAATCCAAGTCTTTCAACCACTCAATGCTTTTAATAACGTGAAATAGATGTAAAACTCACCTTTGATCATGTAAGGATGAACTTTTGATGAATATACTTTACTTGAGACAAGCCCTAACTTCAATACCAATGGAATTCTTGACTTCTATCAACCCTAGTGAGCCTTTTTTTCACTTAATTCTCTTGATTCTTGGTAATTTGTCCTTGATTCCCCTTGGATTTGTGTTAATATGGTGTGGAGAATATTCTAGATTCTTCAAGACTTGTAGAAAAAATGGAAATTGAAAAATAAGAGCAAGGGTCGTCTATTTATAACCGGAACTGGAAAGTTCCAGTGAGGCGGTTTGAGAAGCAGGTCGATGACTCGTCGATGTGTCGACAGTCCATCGACTTGGTCCGTTGACTTGCGCCGGCAGATCTCTGATTGCAAAAATATGTGGACGGTGCGCAGCGACCGTCCGTTGACATATCGATGGCCCGTCAACACTGATTGATGTGTATAGAATTTCCTGATTTAGTTCAAATTACGTCGATTTGATCTATTCAACTTATAATCTTGTAAGTTACCAAGAATACCTACTGGTACATTTGTGTGGGGGGTAAGACACTCTCTACCTTAACTTTCTGTAACGAGCTTTCTTCTCTTGCCTCAAATGTCTTCAGAGTCTTAATTAGAATCATTAAGTATCCCTTCTTACTTGTAGGGACATCATATACACCTTAACTTACGTTAGTCTATTCACCGCACAATAACCCAAAATTCTGAGGTGTAACACTCTCCGTCCCTTAGGAACATTCGTCCTCGAATGTTAAGTTCTCGGGGATTCTACAAAAATTTTGCCAGAGTTTTCCCTGTAATTGTTATAGCCCGTATTTCGTACGTCCGGACATAGCGAGACAATGGTGAGAAATTAAGGATAAGACTACGTTCTGAAATAATTTTAATGTCCGAGTTGGTAGAAATATTATTCATGAACATCGGTATTGTGGAAATATTGAGAAAGGCTAAGGGCGAAGAGAAATTCGTAAAATGGGCCGTGGGAAATAATGCGGAAGGTTAGGGACAAAATGGTAATATTGAGAAAAGTCGAGAGGGCAAAATGGTAATTTCACTACAAGTTCAAGAAAATTCTTGAAGGGCCAAAGTGTGCCTAGGAAGACAAGTGGTCATCTTTGACCACTTTAGGAAATTCAAGGAAAAAGAAGAAATTCAAGAAAGGAGGGGAAAAGGAAGAAGAATCTAGAAAGGGAAGAAAGGGACACGAGATCTTACTTTCGAGGGACTAAGATGCAAATATGAAAAAGTGAGGGAGTATATATAGAGGTCATCCTTTAATTAAAAACAAAAAGCATGAACACAAAAAAAAAAAAAAAAAAAAAAAAGAGGTGGAAAAGAGAGGGGTTCTGACCCTCAAAAAATTCCACCATTGGAATCTTGTCCCAAAAATTATTCCTTTGTTGTATTTCTACTAATTTGGAGGCCCTCTTCAACATGGTATAATTTTTTAAGAAAGGGTCACTTTTGTTGCAATCTCAAGCCTTAGCCAAGTGGGGGAACAAAGTGAAAAAGGGGTAAGAAACAATTTTCCTTTATGTGTTATGGACGTTTGAGAATATTGTAGTGTGTAAAAGCGAATGAAAATCATGAAAATAAATAAATGTGTTGTGCATGTGGCCGTGTAGGTGCTTGTATGGTATGGAAGTGATGATTCAATTCTTATGTAGAATTTTAATTGTTGTTGTTATGTATTTTATGATGGAAATAAATGGAAAGCATGAAATGTAGAAATTATAGGATGTACGTGTATGCATGGGTGTGGCCGTGTAGGTTGTTGTGTGCATGGAAGGATGGGTTGATTTTATGTAGCATGTTGTTGTTGTTGTTGTTGTTGTAACGTAAAGAAAAGGATGAAAATTCATGAAAATATATATATATGTGAGTATTGGCCGAGTGGTATGGTGATGGAAGGGTATGATGAATGGAAAGTTTGGTTGTAGATCTCATGTTTAAAATAAAAGTTTATGTTAATTGAATGTAATGTTCTTGCATGTATGGAAGACAATGATGTTAGTATGGTGTTGTTGGAATATAAATCACAAGGTTGTTATTGTTTTATTGGAGTTGGAAAGTCTTGAAGGAAGTAGTATGTTGATTGAAATTATTAGTATGATTGTTGGTAATGTTGTTAATTTGGCCGGGTTGTATTCCCGGGATCGTTGGTTGATTGAAATCGGCCAAGTTAAACTTGGTGGCATGGTATATTTACGTGGGAAATGCCGCCTTTAAATTTTGGTAGCCAAGTTTCATTTAAGAATCCAATTCAAAGTGCACTAATCATCATCTGTAAACGTGACCAAATCGTAGATTTTGGGTGGACTTGCAACTCGGATTTGGAGTAAAGAAGAGCGGGAAAGAGGTATGTAAGACTTCACCCTTCTTTCTATGGCATGTCTTAGACGTACTAAGTCGGATATGAACCTCGGGGGACAACCCTATCCTCCGGAATCCGCACCTAAAGTTTCCCTTTTCATTCAAAGGAATTGAACTAGAATATGTGCAAAATGTTGAAAAAACCTTCCCAAGCCTCTAGAACTTGCATAAAGAGGACCCGAATACTTTAAGATCCTTATAAGTAACGTCATGACACGTAACATCCGTAAGTTAGGTACGCTACTTCATTCGGCCCGAGGTGGGCCCATTGTTCCCGGATTTTCCTATCGCTTCGTTTTGACTCATTTTGGAGTAGAATCCTAAGGAAACTTTTGATCCTCGTCCCGATTATTAAACGATAGGTACAAAGACGATCCTAATGTACAAATGTCTATGATGACCGTGATAACGATAATGCTAAGAAAGAACATACGTCCATGATAAGTGTACGACAAAGATGATTCCTTGACTAAGGTGAAGAATATGATCTTATAATGATAATGATGGAGTCAAAAATGAGAAAAATGCCTACGATAGATATGTTGACGATATGTTCTGCTATAAAAATGAAAATATGGAAATGTTAAACGATTTCTTGATATCTCAACTCAATTATAGGAATGACCGCCATAAAGGTTCTAAGAAGATGAAACTATACCTTATAACCCTATTCGATGTTTTTTCTCATAATGACACTTTTCATTGGTAACCTCGCCTTATGATACACGTATATGTGAATGGAAATGTATATGTATATATATATGTATATGTATACGTGAATGTATATGTATAATGGGAACGGGGGAAGTGTATAAATCGTGTCCACCCCGATTCGACTGGTTTATCATCCCGGACGCGGGATGCCCGACGCGGATATATATGGGAGCCGGATACGGCTCGTATACGTGATATGTATACTATGTGTCAGATCACTGTCGTAGGTGGGAGAGCCGAGGTACTGGCGTCCGTGAACGTAAGTAAAGAACACCGTTTTCCGGAATGTTCCGTTTTCCGTATATGTGATATGTATAATATGTTGGGACACCGTTGTAGCGGGGGGTGGAAGAGCCGATGTATTCGGCGTCTGTGAACGTAAGTAAAGGACACCGTTTTCCGAAATGTTCTGTTTCCTGTGCATGTAAATAAGAAGTACCGTTTTCCGGAAAGAAACTAAGCATGCATGGCATCCGCCTGAAAGGCACTCATATACAAAGTTATATCTACCCCGCCTAAGCTCCGTATGTTTGTACCGTTATTATTCATACCGCATATGCCTTTATCATATTACTATTCATGTCTTACTCTACTTCCGCACAATGCCTCGCATCGACCCCCTCTTCTCCGGGGCCGCATTCATGCCGCGCAAACCCTGTGCCAATCGAAGTATACAAGATGTTCCAAATGGGTTGGTAGGCCCCACTTGTTCCGGAGTGCTGCCGAGTACATGAGCCATGATGTTTTGTTTGGTGTTGAGACTTTGCACAGAGTCGAGGGTATAGAGTGACAGCTTTGACGCCCTGTTTACGGCTAATATGTTATTATGTTTCATGTCACGGATCCCACATGACAATAGACTTTACTTATAGAAAAAAAAAATTTGAGTTCACGCATTCTATTTTTAATTGATACAGGAATTTATCTATGTAATAAGAGTCAGAGGGTTCGCTCGGCTCCAGATATGGGGTCGGGTGCCCATCACACCCTGATCAAGATCGGGGTGTGACAGTAATATGGCACTACCATCATGTCACAACAACCCAAAATAAAATCACCTCATAGGGCTACAACAACAACAATAAAGCATGGCCACACACGACCAAAAGCATTGCATACCTAGGAACAATGGTGTCTCATCTTGAACCTCTTCTGGGGGTGGGAATAAATGAAGATATCTGGACTTCATATCTTCTTCTGCTTCCTAAGTCATTTCCTCTCTGTTGTTGTTTCTCCACAAAACTTTAACTGAGGCTACATCTTTGGTTCTGAGTTTCCGCACTTGCCTTTCTAATATGGCAATGGGGGCTTCTTCATAAGCCAATTTCTCAGTAATTTGATTCTGGAAGGATCTCTAACACATTTACGACACATCGACACATGAAAAACTGGATGGACTAATTCAAGTTCTGGAGATAAATCTAGCTCATAAGCTACTTGGCCAACCTTACGCACACTCTTATAAGGTACAATATATCGAGGACTAAGCATGCCCTTCTTGCCGAATCTCATTACTCCTTTCATTGGCGACACTTTTAGGAATACCCAATCATTGACTTGGAATTCCAGGTTTCATTGACAATTGTCTGCACAAGATTTCTTGCGACTTTGGGCTGTCAACAATCTGTCTCTGATAAGCTTGATCTTTTCCACCGCTTGCTGAATCAATTCCTTTTCGGACCTATTAATTGTGTCTCTCCTACTTCAAACCACCCAATCATGCATCTACACTTCCTTCCGTACAGAGCCTCATATGGGGCCATCTAGATACTGGAATGATAATTGTTATTATATGCAAATTCGATAAGTGGCAAATGTTGATCCCAATTACCTTCGAATTCTAATACATATGCCCGCAACATATCTTCCAAGGTCTGGATAGTGCGCTTAGCTTGCCCATCCATCTCATAAATGTCATTTTCAACAGTTCCCAAATCTTCTTGAAAGGACTTCCAAAATTTAGCCATATATTGTGCTCCTCTATCTATGATAATAGATACTGGGACACCATGAAGTCGTACTATCTCTTTAAGATATAACCTTGCATAATCTTCTGCTGAGTATGTAGTCCTGACTGGAAGAAAATGAGCTGACTTCGTGACTCGATCAACAATCACCCATATATAGTCATATTTACACCGAGAACGAGGCAAACCTACAATAAAATCCATGTTGATCACCTCTCATTTCCAGGTTGGAATTTCCATAGCTTGCAACAATCCTCCTGGCTTCTGATGCTCAATTTGGACATTGAGCTACAAACTATGCTATATCATTCTTCATTCCATCCCACCAGTACATTGACTTAAGGTCATGGTACATCTTTGTCGCTCCTGGATGGATAGAATACTGGGAGTAATGAGCCCTTGCACCGCGGCGTAATCCCACAACATCTGGAACACATAGCCTGCTCCGCTACCAGAGAATCCCATCTGAAAAAATCTCAAGTGGTGACTTTTCCTTCTGTGGAAGGGCATATCTATAGTGACTCAACTTGGGATCTTCATGTTGGCGCTTTTTCACTTCCATGTCTAGGGATGAAACATATGGACTGTGAACAGCAACTCCTGCATTGCCTGAGTCTATTAAGCGAACTCCTAGGCTAGCTAACTGGTGGAGTTCATGGACTAGTTCTTTATTTTCCGGCTGAACATCACATAGACTGCCCTTGGATTTTCGGCTAAGCGTATCGGCTACCACATTTGCTTTTCCAGGATAATAAAAAATACTCACATTGTAGTCTTTTAATAGGTCTAACCATCACCTCTGCTGTAGATTCAACTCCTTTTGCTTGAAAATGTACCGGAGACACTTGTGGTCTGTATAAATATCAACATGAACGCCATACAAATAATACCTCTACATCTTTAGTGCATGAATGATTGTAGCTAATTCAAGATCATGGGTCGGATAATTCTTCTCATGTTTCCTCAATTGCCTGGAAGCATATGTTATAACCTTACCGTGCTGCATCAATACATAGCCCAATCCAACACCGGAGGCATCACAATAAATAACATAGCCTTCTGATCCTTCTGGGAGTGTCAAAGCTAGGGCTGAAGTCAATCTTTCTTTCAATTCCTGGAAACTGCGCTCACAAGCGTCGGTCCATTAAAATTTTGTAGATTTCCGAGTTTGCTTCGTCAAGGGTGCCGAAATAGAAGAAAATCCTTCCACAAATCTTCTGTAATAGTTCGCTAATCCCAAAAAGTTACGTACCACAGCGTTACATAGCCTCGCCAAGTCTTCACGCCTCAATTTTTCTCGAGTATCAACTCGAATGCCGTCACACGATAATATGGCCTAGAAAGTTACAGTAATTCAAATCCGTAACTCGTGATTTTTGAAAATTTTGCATATAATTCTCAAGTTCGAAGAATTCCAAGGACAATACGTAGATGATTTGCATGCTCTGCTTCTGACCGAGAATATACCAGAATGTCATTAATGAACACGATTACAAATAGATCCAGGAAAGGCCTGAACACATTATTCATCAAATTCATGAACACTGTTGGAGCGTTAGTCAACCCGAATGACATTACCCGAAATTCGTAATGACTATATCTGGTCCTGAAAGCCGTCTTCGGAATGTCTTTTTCTCTAACTCTCACTTGATGATATCCTGACCTCTGATCTATCTTTGAAAACCACTTAGCACCCTGCAATTGATCAAACAAATCATCGATTCTCAGAAGTGGATACTTATTCTTTATCGTCACCTTGTTCAGTTGCTTATAGTCAATGCACATTCGCAAGGAACCATCTTTTTTCCTTACGAACAAAACAGGTGCCCCCCATGGGGATGAACTGGGTCTAATAAATCTCTTCTCGAGCAAATCCTTCAGTTATGCCTTTAGTTCTTTCAATTCTACAGGAGCCATTCTATACAGAGGAATAGACATAGGTTCAGTGTCCACTAATACATCAATAGAAAAATCAATCTCCCTTTCCGGTGGAAGACCTGGAAGTTCATCTAGAAATACATCCGGAAACCTATTTATTATCGTAACGGATTGAAGATTCAGATGCTTTGCTTCAGTGTTATGAACCCGAACCAAATGGTAAATATAGCCTTTTGCAATCATCTTCCTCGCTTTGAGATAAGAAATAAACCTACCCCTTGGAGGCGCTGTATTACTTTTCCATTCAAGCACTGGTTCTCTTAGGAATTGCAATCGAACCATTTTTGTTCTGCAATCAACAATAGCATAACAAAAGGATAGCCCATACATGCCCATAATAACATCGAAATCCAACCTTTCCAGCTTAATCAAATCAGCTATAGTCTGACGATCACATACCACAATAGCACAATTTCTATAGACTTGTCTCGCTATTACCGAGTCACCAACAGGAGTAGACACCTCAAAAGGTTTGATTTGCTCGGGTTTTACCACAGTACGACCAGAAATATAAGGAGTGATGTACGACAAAGTAGATCCTGGGTCAATCAATGCATAAACTTCATGAGAGAATATGGATAATATACCTGTGACAACGTCAGGGAGGACTCAAGATCCTGTCGTCCAGCGAAGGCATAAATACGAGGCAGAGGACCACCTAAACTAGATGCTACCCCTATGCCCCTGCCACGACCTGCTGCAGTCTAGGGAGCTTGCCCTATAGGGCCCATGGACGAAGAAGAACCTGCTACTGATCCTGTGGGCTGAGCCCTATCTTTATCATTCCTTAATGGACAATCACGCATCATGTGACCCAACCGACCGCACAACAAGCACCCAACCCCCGTTGACACTATCCAAAATGTGGCACCTTCCGCACGAGTACAATGTGGTAAGGGTAGTCTTATCTGGCTGGAATCACCTTGATCCTGAGAACCTAGAAATCTCGAGCTCTCACTCGATCCGAAATAAATAAGGCGGTCCAATCTCCTGTCCGCAAATTGAGGAGGTGCACTAGTCGAGGACTAGCCTGAATATCTGGAATACTGTTGCTTCTGACCCCCTCTATGCTCACCACTAGTACCGGCAGATCTGGTCCTCTTACTATACCCTCTATCAACATCACGCTCACCCCTTTGCGGTTGCTATTGCTCTTCCAAATTTTGGGCGTAGGCCTGAATACGAGAAATATCCATCCCGTCCTGAAGTAAAGCTGCCAAGCAATCCTTGATCAAATATGACCCTAAGCCACTCACAAACCGATGCACCCAGTCCCCCATATCGGCTACCACGGTTGGGGCATACCTAGCTAACGAATTGAAACGGAGACTATACTCCCGAGCACTCATATTTTCTTGTTTTAAATTTAGAATCCTATCAGCTCGGCCCCTTCGAACCTCAGGTGACAAATAATGGCGGATGAAAGCATCTACAAACTCCTGCCAAACCAGGAGAGGTGCATTATTTCCCTTCTTGAAGATATGCAATTATTATACCAAAGAACAGCTACATCCGTCAACTTATAGGACGCCAACTCCACTGACTCAGTATCAGAAGCATGTATTATTCTCAGCATCCTCAAAATTTCATCTATAAAATCCTGTGGGTCTTCATCCAGCTTTGACTCAAAAAATTGTAGAGGGTTCAGACTCATAAAATCACGTGCTCTGGCACTAACCGCTCTGTCACCTGGACCCGTACTCGGCCGCTGAGCTTGAGCAGCAACTAGTCAAGGTCAATAACGAATAACCTCGATCATACCGTCGGACCGAAGCACCGTGGAGGAACTCGGAGGCATCGGAGCCGGAGTCGATGCCCCTTCATGCTCCTCTAAAATAGGTGGAGTATGGGAAGTATGAGACATTATGGGAATCACCCTCCTTTATATTTGTCGGTGGCTCCTGTTCAACCCGTTTTTCTGTCGCAGTCTTGCCCTTCTGGGCAGCTATTGCTTTCCTCTTCACAGGCATAGCTGAAATCATAACGCACAATTAGCGAGAAAAGAGGAATCTTGCATTATGGCTCAATCGCACGATCTATGAAGAAGACAGACGGTCATTATTCCTAAATATCCCGCAGCCTCTTGTTTATAAGTGTGGCGCGCATCACACCCATAAACAAGACTCTACTGGATACGGCTCGTAGACATACCCTAGGACGGAACTGCTCTGATACCACTTTTGTCACGACCTAGCTAGAGGGCCATGACGGGTACCTGGAGCTGCCTACCGAGCACCACTTGCCACACTTAATTATCATACTCAACCTGACCAAATATAACTTCTTAAAGTAAAACTTACTATGAAATGATTACTACACATCTCCCAAGAATATGCGTATATGTATGTGTGTGTGTGTGTATATATATATATATATATAAATATATATATAGAGGTTACATAGCACAAAAACCCACACATATATATGCTAGATAATCTAAACAACCCTTCTCTACTAGCTTCCTAGCATGAACAAAGGACATTACTTTCTTAGGGAGGGGACTAAGGTTACCCTTCCACTCGAGTTCATGCCCTAAATGGCTAGTGTAAAAGTCTTAGATGGCAATCCAAAGATAGCATAATGCGGGGACAACCAACTCATACCCAAATAACATCGAAATCTACCATGTCTAAGATCATCAAATCCGCCCAAGTGCTATACCCCATAAAAGTAATTGCACGCGCACGAGACACTATCCACCACCACGTAGTCCCCGACGGATGTAGATAACATAACAAAGGGTATCAAGAGTATCACACATCATATCCAGATAACAAAATAGGTAGATACATAGGAAAAAGTAGAGCTCGGATCAAACAAAACGAAGCCATATGGTATAAATATATATATATACAACCACATTTCCGACCATATAGGTAAGGGGTTAAATGATCATTAGCGCCCTCCCGCGTCCTGTAAACATCCGAAGCCGACCACACAGCCTGAGCCCCGCCCTTGTTGGTGTAATTGTGCCTCTGCTTTCCCGACTACCGCCTCGGTTAGGCTGGGCACCACCCCTACTCGTGGTGTGGCCGCCCCGCCCGGGTGCGCGGTCTTACATATACATAATATGAAGCTCATGGGAGCCCGATATCGTGTCCCCTGTGTTACACCTCAAAAAAATTCACGTCATCATGTGGTAGATAGACTTAGGTAAGGTAAGAGGTATATGATGTCCCTACAAGTAAGAAGGGGTACTTAACTATTTTAATTAAGATTCCAAAGACATTCGACATAAGAGAAGAAAGTTCGTTGAAGAATGTAAAGTCGTGTTTTGAAAAGGGTTTGCAAAGTGCTGAGCTAATGTTGATTTAATGATGTCATGAGGAAAAGTTATAATGCTCCTTAGATTGTTAATGAAGTGTTAAACAAGTGCTAAGAAGGTTTCATAAGGATTGGAGGTCAAACGAAACGACGAGAATAACTTCAGAAAAATGGAGTTATATGACCACTTATACGGTCCGCATAACCTTACAGAAAAGGGAAGTTTCCTGATGGTGAAATACGGTCACTTATACGGACCGTATAATGTTATACGGACCGTATAAGTGTCCGTATAACATGATCGGGATAGATTTTCCAGAATTTTGTCTCTCTATATATACGGGATAGATTTTCCAGAATTTTGTCTCTCAATATATACACAACCCGAGCCCATATTTCTCATTTCATACATTCTCTACACCTCTCAAGAACTCTAGAATATTCCATACACCATTCTAACATAAATCCTAGGCAAATCAAGGATCAAATATC
>NW_026718545.1:0-47843 GCF_029784015.1 Lycium ferocissimum | reverse complement strand
ACCGAAAAAATGGAGTTATAAGACCACTTATACGGTCCATATAAAGGTCCGTATAACCTTTACAGAAAGGGAAAATCCCTGATGGTGGTATACGGTCACTTATACGGGCCGTATAACTTGATCGGGATAGCTTTTTATCCAAGTATAAATATAAGTTCCAAGTTCTAATTTCTCATTTATCTTATCTCCTCCACCTTTCTCAAGAGCTCTAGAATATTCCATACACCATACCAACATAAATTCAAGAGAGAGCAAAGATCAAACACCAATAATCAAGGAAATCAAGTGTATGGGTGTTCATTAGGTTTAATAGAAGCTAGAAATTCCTTTGGAATTGAAGTTAGGGTTTTCTCCAAGTGAAGTATTATCATCCAAATCTCATTCTTACCTATTCAAAGGTGAGTTTTATGTTCATTCCATGCTATTAAGAGTATTGAGTGGTTGAATGACTTAGATTGGGGAAAAAGGTAGAATATTGATCTCAAATGTGAAAATAATGGTATTCTTGAATAGTAACTTGACTTGAATGATAGTTCTTGATATGTTATGAGTATAATCTTGTTATGAATGATATAAAGGGTGTAAAATAAGTATTATATGTGAATGAATACGACGTTGGGTGGTAACTATGGTTATGGATGACTTTGAAAGGGAATTTTGAGAATTAAACAATGTCTAGCTTAACAAAGTTTATTGACTATGATATTATGGAGGTTGTTATTGATGTTTGGGAGTTGTTATATTATATAGGGAAAGCTGTAGAAACAAAGGAAGTGCTGCCTAATTTTCGTTAGCCCTTAGTCGCTTTAGCTTAGCTTCAAGTATGTTTCCGGCTATCTAATCTTTGTATGAATTCTCTTGAATGTAGAATCGTGAACTTGGAGGGAAGCGTTTAGTTAGCAAAGTTAGAGAGACGTAAAGGTATGTAAGGCTAGTCCCCTTCTTTCAAAGGCATGACTCTTGTATTGTGATTTCTCCCCTATATCCCCATAATCTTCTTACATCCTCGAAGATGAAAGTTAAAGGTTCTTAAAAGCTCCTTATGAGACAGAAAAAAGATATGTTCTATGACAATGATGATGATAATGAGGGTTCCAGGAGTTTGATAATTCTATTTTCTTTATGATTCCATTGACGTTACTTCTTGTTGTTTTTCCCCCTCATGTTATTAGTTCTCCCAAGGCGAGGCATAGCGGTGATGATTATTCCATAATGTAATCGGAGGTTCCCGACCTTACGTCACTCCGATAGAGTTACAGTTCTTACTTGAGCTTGTATGCATGCTTCATGTTAGGAATATAATGATGATTACACTATGCCTAGATGGCCGGGCAGCACCACAAAGGTGGGCGGTTTACTACACCATGTCTACATGGCATGGGTAGACACCACTAGTGGGTGGCGTGACATGATTACCCCAGACGCGGGAGGCCCGGATGTGGGCTAATGATGTATTTGATTTAGACGGCTTATGCATGTATATGTGATACGTTTTAAAAGTAAAAGTGAGCATGTATGATTCCGCCGTAAGAGGCAAGCAATTATAGCTACCTGTTCTTCCTATGCCTTATATATTTCCTTATTATATTGTCATATATGCCTTACATACTCAGTACATTGTTCGTACTGATGTCCTTTTCTTTTATGGACGTTGTGTTCATGCCCACAGGTAGACACGGAGATAGTGCAGATGCTTAAGAGCTTGCTTAGCAGATCCCAAGAGCACCCCTTACTCTGGAGGTACAGCTCATTGGTATATTCTTGTCACGACCCGACTAGGGCCATGACGGGTATCCGGGGCTAACCACCGAACACCACTCACTCTGTTACTTATCTACTCTCGTCCCAACATACATTCATGATCATAGAAAACTATCATCATTTGAACCATAATTACTCTTATAAACATAAGCCCTTCGGCTACCAAAATAATATATATACATGCATATACATGAAAACTATGGGACCATACTACCCACACATGCGAATCTACGAGCCTCTACTAGAGTACTAGACATATGGATGGGACAGGACCCCGTTGTCACGACCCAACCCCGTGGGCCGTGACTAGTACCCGAATTGGGCACCCAAACACAATCACAATTCCGAGTTGCAAACAGATGGCTTATATAGACATAAATATCAAACGCCTGCCTCGAATATATCAAACTACGTTGCAAACACATCTCAAACACAACCGCATATATATCAAAGCCAAGAAGGCTATCAAATGGCGCAACGGCCCAAAACATATACAAATGCAAGCCGACAAGGCTGCCACGGCGAATGGGATCGCCCCAAACACAACATATACAAACACAATTGTACAGAATGGGCGTAACCCACATACATGTCCACAGACCTCTAAACAGACAAACAAAATCATATGACGGGACAGGGCCCCGCCGTACCCCTGAACAAATGTATACAAATGCAACGGACGAATATATACTAAAATATGGCTCCGGAATAAGGGGAGCACTCCAAGAGCAGAAGAGGGTGTCCTAAACAGGTGGATCCCCAAACTGTGCGTCTGTACCTGCGGGCATGAAACGCAGCCCCCGAAGAAAGGGGGTCAACGAAATATGTACCGAGTATGCAAAAGCGAGAATATAGAGTAAAATGAATCGAGTCATAATCGAAACCGAAATACGTAAAAATAAGTGTAAATCAAAATATCAGAATGTTTACTTTAAAAATACGAATTATGCATAGGGGCACGAAAAATATGGTCGCCCGCCCGTCGATGGCGCCATAACACAAGCATAACACCGTAAAAGTTTCAAATCTCAGTATCCCCCGTCACATATCATACACGACATATCGCCATACACAAGATAACACCAAATATAGCGGAACCCGGCCCTCGAGCGAGGAGCTCGGTGAACCATAAACACGGCATAACACCGAAGTATATCATAATGAGCACGACAACGAAACCGGCCCTACTCAGGCGAAAGATATAACAGAATGCACGAGCGGAGTCGTGAGGAATCATATGCATAAAATCATTGTCATAAATCCAAAAGATAAGTAAAATAGTCATAATTGAAATCGGAATAATAATTACAACATTTTCTTTCAAAAGATGTCGAAATCTCATAAAGGGACGTTGCGGGACCCACGGACGAGTGTAGACCCGAGCTGGGCCCGCTTATGGAAAACATACTCGTCTAACATCATACAACCTTCTACGAAAATCTCAAGGCAATCCGAGCTTTTCTGTGAAAGTTATGGGCGTTCGTAGTTTTTGAATCGTTGAAGAATAAGCTCTTTAAAAATCAAACTTTCATGCAACCTTTACAAATCAAGAATTCCAAGAACATAAGATCAATATTTCATAACATCAACATATGAATATCAAGGAACAAATGCGTATCATAGACATGCTCGGATTGCGAGAGTAGAGTTTTCTCGAAGTTCGTGTCATAGCCTATTTTTAACTAAGGCATGCCAAAGAAGGAAGGTTGAGCTTTACATACCTCAAACGCTCTCCAATATAATCCAAACTCAAGCTAGATCCAACCTACGTCTCGGGCTGCCCAAGGTCTACAAATAATTCATAATATGCCAAACATTAGCTATAGACATTTTGGGCATTTAATTCCAATTTAGCCCTTAATTCTACGAAATTTGGCGCATTTCCCCAATAAATAGGCCACCCGAGAATTTAACTCGGCCAAATCAATCAACAACAACAACAACAACCAACCTAGCAACATCAAAAACCAATCCGGAACAATATAACATTAATAGCTCTCTTTCACATCATTCAACAACATTCAATATATTTGATTCAATGGCTTACGTTCAAGCCAACATTAACGCTTATACCTTCACATACTCATCCAAACCCATATCAACAACATTTAAAGACATTCTAAGCAATTCATACAACATTTCCAACAATCTAAAAATTGCTCCACTCTACCCGAAACAGCCCTCAAACCCGAGAACACCACTATAACATATTCCTCATTTCCAATTCATGATTTGCACCAACAATTCCCATTCTAACAATATCATTCTCATCAATATGCAAATTACATTAAAGGTACAATAACCTCCAAATCAGTCCGCAACAATTACAACATCAATTTGAGTCATTAAGCATTCATTTCCAACATAGAATTCATAGCGACGACGACTAAAACACTAAGCGACATTAATGCGTTCTTTGTCATATTCCATGATCATTTTCGGCCAACACACAACATATATACACATACTTATGATTCTTATTCATTTCTCCACTCTACAACAATCCCAACAAGCTAACTAGACATTAATTCATGGCTTCAATACAACACAACACACCCACTTGCACGGCTAGCACACCATGCACACAACCCACTTCCAACATACTATTTTTCATGATTTTCATCCATATTAGCATACTACAACATGCATACAACCTTTATAACATATAAAACATGATCAAATCTTACCTTTCCTCTTCAATTCCACAATAGGCTAGGGTTTGCGATAATGAAAACTAGCGGGTTGATCGCTCCAACGACACTTCCACGCTACTTAGGGACCTCAAAATAGTGGGTTTGCATCAACAAAATATTTTTGGAAGGGCTTGAAATGAACTTCAATTTCTAGGAGCTTTGGCCGAGAGCCTCACTTTCTCTCCACTCTTGGTCTTTTTTTTGTCTAAGTGTTGAAATGAACTTAGATGACTTAGAAGTCATCTTTGTATACTAGCAAGACTTGTACATGTGTCCCTTGGCCCACACAAGTGTTGGACCAATTAAAATTGTCCACAAATTGTGTGGGCCAACTCCCACACTACACGGCTAGAACAAGGAAAAGATGAATGATTTTCAACTTCCATTAATTCCAATTTTGGTCCCAAATTTTCCTAATTGTTCCATGCCAACAAATTCATGAACAACTTATGTCTCAAAATAAAATCGAAGGTCAAAAGTCTCGACTTTGTATCCCGGAATAGTTTTGTCCTTAACTTATCATAATTAATCCGGATTGTTCCAATGTACAAAAATGCGGGATATAACATCCTCCCCCCCTTTAGAACATTCGTCCTCGAATGTTAAACTAACCCTACGGGTCATACAACAATTTGGGGGAGTTTCTTTTTCAACTATCACAACAATTCATTCGTTGATCAACAATTCATTTATCAAACAACATAGTCAAGTAGAGAATTTGGATTACCTGTAGGTACTGGAAATAGGTGAGGATACTTCTTCTTCATCTGCTCCTCAGCTTCCCAGGTCATTTCCTCTCGGTTATTGTTTCGCCACAACACTTTAACAGAAGCCACATCTTTGTTTCGCAACTTTCTTACCTGACGATCCAATATGGCTATAGGCTGCTCCTCATAAGATAGCTCCTCTGTGACCTGGATATCATCTACAGGAAATACTCTGGAAGGGTCACCAATACATTTACAAAGCATAGAAACATGAAATACCGGGTGAACCGCTCCCAAATCAGCTGGCAGATCTAATTCATAGGCAACCTTGCCTATTTTGCGAATGATCTGATAAGGCCCAATATATCTCGGACTGAGCTTCCCTTTTTTGCCGAATCTCATAACACCTTTCATAGGTGACACTTTCAGGAAAACCCAATCACCAGTCTGAAACTCTAAGTGTCGACGACGATTATCTGCATATGATTTCTGTCGACTCTGGGCCGCTAACAACCGCTCCCGAATGAGTTTCACCTTATCCACTGCCTGCTGGACCACATCTGGGCCAATCAACTCGTCCCCAACATCAAACCAACCGATCGGTGACCTACACTTTCTGCCATACAACGCCTCGTACGGTGCCATCTGAATACTGGAGTGGTAGCTGTTATTATAAGAAAATTCAACAAGTGGCAAATGGTCATCCCAGCTACCTCTGAAATCAATAACACAGGCTCGCAACATATCTTCCAATGTCTGAATAGTGCGCTCGGCCTGTCCGTCGGACTGACGGGGATGGAATGCTTGTCCGAGACTCACCTGTGTCCCCAATCCTTCCCCGAAAGGATCTCCAGAAATTAGCGTGAACCGGGCACCTCGTCGGAGATAATAGATAAGGGAACTCCATGAAGTCGTACAATCTCCCGATATATAAAAATAAGCATAATCCTCGGTGATGAGTAGGTGGTCCGGACCGGAAGAAAATAGGCTGATTTCGTCAGCCGATCAACAATGACCCAAATGGAATCATACCTCCATGGAGTGCGAGCTAAACCTGTAATAAAATCCATGTTAATGACCTCCCACTTCCACGTCGGTATCTCCATCTCCTGTAATAGCCCACCGGGCTTCTGGTGCTCAATCTTAACCTGTTGGCAATTCGACATCGAGCGACGAACTCTGCTTATGTCTCTTTTCATACCATCCCACCAATATAAGCATCGAGATCGTGGTACATCTTCATCGACCTCAGGTGAACGAATAACGGGCATAATGTGCCTCGCCCATAACCTGTCGCCGCAGCCCTGCAACGTCAGGTACACACAATCTGCCCCTGTGTAATAATACTCCATCGGATGTAAGCTCGAACGGGGTCTTTTCCTTCTCAAGGGCTGTGTCTCTGTACTGTGCCAGAATAGGATCCTCATACTGATGCCGCTTAATATCTTCTGTAATAGAGGATTCAGCAATACCTCGAACAGAAACCCCAACATCTCCAGAATCAGCCAAACGAACTCCAAGACTAGCCAACTGATGGATCTCGCGAACCATTTCTTTCCTCTCTGATGGCACGTCTGCTAGGCTGCCCATAGACTTGCGGCTGAGTGCATCTGCCACAACATTAGCTTTCCCCGGATGGTAGAGAATATCAACATCATAATCTTTTAACAACTCTAACCACCTCCTCTGTCGCAAGTTCAGCTCCTTCTGCTTAAAGATGTATTGGAGGCTCTTATGATCTGTATAAATATCAACGTGAACACCATATAAATAATGTCTCCACATCTTCAAAGCATGAATAACCGCGGCCAGCTCCAAATCGTGAGTAGGATAATTTTTCTCGTGTTTCCTGAGCTGCCGGGAAGCATAAGCTATCACCCGCTGTGCTGCATCAACACACACCCCAAACCAATACCAGAGGCATCACAATAAATCACATACCCATCGGACCCTCGGGAAGAGTCAGGGCTGAGGGTAGTCAACTTCTCTTCACGACCCAACTCCGTCAGCATGTCTCGCGACTTGTCAAAGGCGCTCGAAATCGAAGCACCCATACGTAATAACCCCATCTTATACGAACAAGATATTAAAAATAAACTTTAAATAATAATTTAATGGATCCACCCGTGAATATGGCGCACGAAATGGCCGATAAGGCCGAAAATCACCAAAACATAAATAAGCTCTAAACGTACGCAAACTCACAATAAACATATATCATCGATAAACCACACCATATGTCTACGAATACCTCTACCGAACCAAAAGGGCATAATCACATGACGGGACAACGGCCCCGTCGTTCCCGAATAAATATGTACATATAAAACAGAAAGGTCTATACCAAAATAGGAGTGACTCGTGCCCGAGTTGGACAATACGTAGGAGCAAAATAAACATATATAATAATTAAAGATATCATCGATGGCGCACGATAGCCTAGGCGAGCGGGTCAACAAATCAAACGTCGCGGACTACAAAAACATATATCGTGGCACGATACATGCGCAGCCCGAAAACATAAAGAAAGGGGGTCGTACGAAAATGTACATACATATCGATATGTAAAATGTAGAGACACAATAAATAAAATCAAAATCGAAGCGTGTCGTGTGCGGAGGAAGCATATGATACATAGAGGGTCAAAATGCATATCAAAGACATAAATGATACATGCAGAAAACATATGCCAAAGCCGGCCCCGCTATGGGACTCGGTGAACAGAACATAGGCGCTCCCTTCTGTCCCGCGCCAACACATCATACTTCAGAATAGGGAATATCTCCAAACAAATCATAACATACCAAGTGGCCACATCACATCACACCATCAGATATCAGAATATATGTACATGGCACATCATACTTCGGACCCATGTACATGTCATACCTGCCCCCTCACACCGAGGCACGGCGAACAATGCAGAGGAAAGCGCTTGATAACAAATCCTGGCCCGGGCTCAGTGGGGGAAACATTGAGGCATCCACGAGTGGAGTAGTGAGAAACTAATGCAATAAAAATAACATATATATATCCAGAGACTCGATGAGGCATATCGGGTGACAAATCAAATCAGTGAAACCGGACGGAGTCATAATAAGTAAATCCCGATGTCATAACGAGTTACGAGGACATAAATCCTTCTAAGATCGTTTCCAAGATTCAAAAATTTTATAAGACTTAGCGGAGTATTCCAAACAATTTTTAGATAATAGATAACAGAGTAGTTAAAACGTTTCTTTTAAAGCCGTTCAAAGATAAGTCATAAGTACAGAAGGATAAAATCGGGAACAGTGGGCCCACCTCGGTCAATTGAGGTGGCGGACGTAGATTGCATATGTTACACTTCGTAATATCATTAGTAAGGGTTTTAAGGTAATCGGGTTCCATTTGTACGAGTTCTAGAGATTTTAACAACATTCTTAACCATTTACAACCTTATAGGTTCAATTCTACTGAAGGAAAAAGAGTTAAATTCGAACGTAGATTCCGAGGAGTAGGATTATCCCCGAGGTCCAAAGTCAAGCCTAATACACCTAAGACGTGCCAAGGAAAGAATAGGGGTAGCTTTACATACCTTTTGCGTCTCTTACGCTCTCCAAAACTCACTTCCCGTTTCGTCGAAAATCTGCAAATGGTCATCCTTACCAGTTACTATTCATGCAAGCTAACATTTCAATCTTTGGTTTCTATTTGGCTACCGAAATTTCGGCAAAGACTTCCCCTATAAATACGACACCCCGAGAATTTAACTCGGCTCAAATACCAACAACAACCAAACCAATAACATTAATCCACAACAAGAATCACAATTAAACACAAATAGTCTTCCTTTATCATAAAGTGACAACTTCCAACCAACTTTCACATTTTATTATTCAATAGCCATATTTCCATACTCATCTACTCACCAACATCATCCCAACATCATTTAGAAACATTTCCTATAATTTTTCACATTATTCGCAAAATACCAAATTTTCCACCGAGGCCATAATTCATCCAAAACTTCCATTCTTTAACTAACATATTCATAACACATTATCATCTATCAAATTCATTAGCAATCTTCATAATTAACACTTAAACAATGCATTTCCATAATTACATCTCAATTATGTCAAAACTCTATACTTTCCCAATAACATATATGCAATTCTAATGCCAAACTTTAATCGTTAAACATCCATATACACTATAAAGGTCGCAACGACACAACTAACATGTTAAACAAAATAAGTTCAACTATTCCATCACCATACATTCTCACGGCCACATGCACTATTTCACCCCAACAAGTTCTCTTTCCATCTTTCCTTTCCCTTGCAATTTCTACAATGTCCATGATCATAATACAACATAAAATTTAACACAATTACACTATACAATAACATGCACACACGGCCACACACCATATCCCTCATCTACTTTGTAAACTTCCATTTTTCTATACTTTCAACTCAATTCCATGCACTACAACACAACCAAATCTTCCTAACATAAATTAAAGGATTGAATACTTACCTTTCACTTCAAAATTCTTCACCTCCTCAAGTTGCCCAACCAATGAAACCAAAGCTCAATCTTCCGAAACAACGATACCAAGTTATAGAGGGGTCTTGAATTAGTATAACTACTACAAGAGAATAATTTTGGAACAAGATTAGAGGACTTGGAAATTTTTTTTCTCTTTTTCCACTGTTCAGCCGAGAGCTCTCTCTATCTCTCTGTTCTTCCAATTTTTTTTGTTTCTTGAATTCTTCTTGAAATTTCTTGAAACCTACATGTCACTTATATTCATTAATTGGTCACATGACCAACACATGACCAATTTAATGGGTTTGGGCCAAGCCTTAACCCATGCCGGTGCCACCCTCTCTCCTTGTTGGGCTTAGTTTTTCCAATTTTATTTTAAGCCCAATTAATAATTGATCGCTTTCGGAAATTCTCGGGATTAATTTACGAGATTCCAATTTTGCCCTTACGCTTCTTTAATATTTCCACGTCAATATTTCCTCAAAAATCACATGCACATTAAGTAAGATCCAATTAAAGCCTTGTTTCTTACCATTCCGAATTATTTCCAATTTTCCGAATACGCACAAAATGCGAGATGTAACATGGCACCCTGCAACTGATCAAACAAATCATCAATCCTGGGATATTTATTCTTGATGGTTACCTTATTCAAATTACCGGTAATCAATGCACATCCGTTACCGATCCATCCTTCTTTCTCACAAACAATACCGGCGCTCCCTGTGGTGATGTACTAGGCCTAATAAAGCCCTTATCTAATAAGTCTCTCCCTGCTCTTTAATTCTTTCAATTCTCAGTGTGCCATTCTGTACGGAGGAATAGAGATAAAAATGAGTATCGGGCAACAAATCAATAGCAAACTCTACCACCCGGGGAAGACACAGGAAGCTCATCGGGAATACATCTAAGAACACATTAACCACTGGGACTGACTGAAGAGTCGGTGCCTCTGCCTCTAAATCATGAATACGGACCAGATGATAAATATAGCCTTTTCTGATGATTTTCCTAGCCTTGAGGTATGAAATAAACTTACCTCTACGATGTCAGACATTCCGCCATTCTATGACCGGTTCCCCGGAACCGGAAACGGACTATCTTATTTTGACAATCAACATTAGCATAACAAGAAGCTAGCCAATCCATACCCATAATCACGTCAAACTCGGGCCATATCTAACTCTACCGTATCCGCCCTAGTACATATGCCAGATAATCACCGAACAATCTCTATAAATCTAACTAGCTATAATGTATCCCCTACCGGTGTAGCTACCTCAAAGGGCTCTATCGGCTCCATTCTATCCCAATTTTATTAGCAAAAAAGGGAGAAATATATGATAATGTAGAATCAGATCAATCGCGCATACACATCTCGAGAGAAACCAAGAATATACCCGTGACGACATTAGGCGACGCCTCTCGGTCCCGTCGTCGGCTAATGCATAAATGCGGCTCGAAGGACCGCCGGGAAACTAGGAACTCCACCACGCCTACTTTCGCCGGCCCGCCGATGCCGGCATACCCCGCCCCGCAGGCGATAGATACCGATGGGGCGAAGACAGAACCACCGGTCGACCCGCAGACCCAGCCGCGCCGCCCGCACCACCTCTAACCGGGACAATCTCTCATCGACGGCCCCGACGGCCGCAAGTAAAGCACGCACCCGTGGCACGAAAGCACTCTCCGTGGTGTCGGTTCCTCCCCATAGTGGGAACACGGAGGTTCAGGTGTCTCATTCGACCCAGCTCGGAACCTCTCGTCCGACCGCGAGCTCGAAACCCGGAGCTCGACCTCGCCCCTGCATTAACAACTCGCACCATCGCGATTCTCCCCGGTGAACCGCGGGGCGTACCCCGTGTCGGGCCGGGGAGGATATCTCGTCGCCGCCGATGAGGCCGCCCTCGCTCGAAAATCCCCGTAATACCTGCACGATCTAGCCCTCTGGCCGACCCTCGTCGTAAGCCCCCGTCAGCCGGCGCCCTCTCCGCGCTCGGTCCATACCCTAGGCGTGTGCCCGTATGCGGGCAATATCCACACTGGCCGGGCCGCTCATCACTAAACAACTATCAATCATGTACCGGTCCGCCCTACTATATATCGACGCATCCGGGCACTATGTCAAGAATGCGTAGGCGTATATCGCCGCCGAATCGACTCTAACCGTAATCCCGATCGGTCGCCGCTTCGCTTTCAAACAGGAATCTGTCCACTCGGCTCGCCGTACCTCAGATGCGGCAAATGGGCCAGAAAGCCTCGTAAACTCGCCCCATACGGTGGGGGCACCGTCTCGGACAACATCCACGACCATACCGCCATCGCCACATCGTGCAACCTAAGATCACGCCATCTCAACCGACCTCGTCTCGGATGCACTAATCAACCGCAGTGGCACGCCGTATCTATCGGATGAACTCACGAGGGTCCTCTCGCGGGCTTTCGACTCTCGAAGAACTCGGTGGCCCACAAAGCAGAAAATCACGGTTCCTCTAAACCGCGCCTGTCCGCACGATCATCCCCTCGCTCCTGTCAGGACCTCCCCGCTACCAACCGAGTCAACAATCGGACCGCCTCTCGTATGGTCCCATCATCCGCCCCCTCGGGCCGGAGGCAGTGCACCGCCGCGGGAGCCGGCGCGAGTCGCCCCCGCGCCGGCAACCGCGGTCGCCCAAATCCTCCGACACCGGCGGCGCAGCGCAACCAGCCGCCGGAGGCACAATAGTCCGGCTCAAATCGGGCACGAGCCCTAGTAGTCACCCGGCCTTCGGTCTCACCCCAGCAGACTTGCCCTTCTCGCGGTGGCCTTTCTTCGAGGCATCGTCGAAAACAACATTTCGTCGTAAAGAGTCATCCCGATAACACAAATCTCTATCGCACGATCTAAGATCAGAAGAAAAGACAACATCCTAAATGTCCCGTAGCCTCCGTTTATAAAATGTGGTGCACAACACACCGATAAACACGACTCTACCGGACACGGTTCCGTAGACATTCCGAGGACGAACCGCTCTCCGATACCACTTCACGACCCAACCCCCGTAGGCCGTGACTAGTGCCCGAATTGGGCACCCAAACACAATCACAAATCCGAGTCGCAAATGTATGGCTTATACCGACACAAATATCAAAAGCTGTCTCAGATTATATCAAACTGTCTCAAACAAATCTCAAACACATTCGAATATATATCAAAAGCCGACAAGGCTGTCAAATGGCACCACGGCCCAAAACATGTACAAATGCAAGCCGACGAGGCTGCCATGGCGAATGGGATCGCCGTAACATAATATATACAAACACACCTCGCACAGAAGCAGGCACAACCCACAAACATGTCCACGTACTTAAAATGTACGAACAAAATCATATGACGGGGCCCCCGCCGTACCCGTGAACAAATATATACAAATGCAACGAACGAATATATATGCCAAAATATGGTTCGAGAATAGGGGAGCACTCCAAAACAAAGAAGAAGGTGTCCTAAACCGGTGGGTCACCAAAACGTGCGTCCGTACTGCGGCATGAAACGCAGCCGAAGAAAGAGGGGGTCGGTATTTAAATATGTACCGAGTATGCAAAGCGAGAAAAATGTAGTATACAAATGCGAGTCGTAACCGACATACGTAGAGGTACGAAAATAAATGCATTTCCAAAATATCAGAATGTTGCTTTCAAAATATAAATCATGCATAGGGCACAGAAAATATGGTCGCCCGCCTGTCGATGGCGCCATAACACAGCATAACACCAGATAGTTTCAAATCTCCGTATCCCCGTCACATATCATACACAACATATCGCCATACACAGCATAACACCAAATATAACGGAACCCGGCCCGAGAGAGGAGCTCGGCGAACCATAATCACGATAACACCGGAGTATAACAAAGTGCGCACGATAACAGAACCGGCACGGGACTCGGCGAAAGGATATACTGTAATGCACGAGCGGAGTCGTGAGGAATCATATGCATAAAATCATTGTCATAAATCCAAAAGATAAGTAAAATATTCATATTTAAAATCGGAATAATAATTACAACATTTTCTTTCAAAAGTTGTCGAAATTACATAAAGGAGCGTCGCGGGACCCACGGACGAGTGTAGACCCGAGCTGGGCCCGCCTATGGAAGACATACTCATCCTACATCATACAACCTTCTACGAAAATCTCAAAGCAATCCGAGCTTTTCTGTGAAAGTTATGGGCGTTCGTAGTTTTAGAATCGTTAAAGAATAAACTCTTTAAAAGCCAAACTTTCATGCAACCTTTACAAATCAATAATTCCAAGGACATAGGATCAATATTTCATAACATCAACATATGAATATCAAGAAACAAATGCGTATCATAGACATGCTCGGATTGCGAGAATAGAGTTTCCTCGAGGCTCGTGTCATAGCCTATTTTAACTAAGGCATGCCAAAAAAGAAAGAATGGGGCTTCACATACCTCGTACGCACTCAACGTTAGCTCAAACTCAAGATAAATCCAACCTACGTCTCGGGCTGCCCAAGGTCTACAAATAAGCCATAAGATGCCAAACATTAGCTATAGACATTTTGGCATTTAATTCCAATTTAGCCCTTAATTCTACAGAAATTTGGGCAGCATTTCCCCTGTAAATAGGCCACCCCGAGAATTTAACTCGGCCAAATCAATCAACAACAACAACAACCAACCAACCTAGCAACATCCATAATCAATTCGAAAGGCAATACAACAATAATAACTCTCTTTTCCATTATTCAACAACATTCATAAATTCAATTTAACGGCTTACCTTCAAGCCAACATCGATGCTTATACACTCAAATATTAACCCGAACCCATACCAACCATATTTGAAGACATTCTAAGCAATTCATATAACATTTCCAACAATCCAAAAATTGCTCCAATCTACCCGAATTGAGCCCCCAAACCCGGAACCTCACTTTAACACATTCTCATTTTCAAATCATGATTTGCATCCACAACTCACATTCTAACAATGCTATTCTCATCAATATACAAATCACATTAAATGTACAATAACCTCCAAATCAGTCCGCAACAATTACAACATCAATTTGAGTCATTCAACATTCATTTCCAACATAGAATTCATAACGACGACGACTAAAACGTTAAGCGATATTAATTCATTTCTTGCCATATACCATGACTACCTTCGGCCAACACAACATATATACACATACTTATGATTCTTATTCATTTCTCCACTCTACAACAATCCCAACAAGCTAACTAGACATTAATTCATCACTTTAATACAACACAACACACACACACATCACACGGCCAAGCCTCATACATATGGCCTCAACTTCAACATACTTTATTTCATGATTTTCATCCATATTAACATACTAAAACATACATACAACCTTTATAACACATAAAACATAATGAAATCTCACCTTTCTTCTTCAACTCCACAAGAGGCTAGGGTTTGCGATAATGAAAACTAGCGGGTTGATCGCTCCAACGACACTTCCACGCTACTTAGGGACCTCAAAATAGTGGGTTTGCATCAACAAAATAATTTTGGAAGGGCTTGAATGAAAGTTGATTTTTCTCACCTTGGCCGAGAGCCTCCTTTTGTGGGTTCTTCAACTTCTAATTTTTCTAAGTGTTGAGAAAATGAACTTGGATGACTTAGAAGTCATCTTTTGTATACTAGCAAGACTTGTACATGTGTCTATGGCCCACACCAATGTGTTGGAGCAATTAGAATTGAACACAAAATGGGTGGGCACCACTCCAATTCCACACGGCTAAGACCATGGAAAATGCATGATTTTCAAGTTCCACTAATTCCAATTTTGGTCCCAAATTTTCCTAATTGTTCCATAGCCAACAAATTCATGCACAACTTATGTCTCAAAATAAAATCGAAGGTCAAAAGTCTCGACTCTGTATCCCGGAATGGTTTGGACCCTAACTTATCATAGTTAAACCTGTTGCGAGATAGAAGACTCATGCATGGATATGGAGTCTTCCATGTATGAGATAACCTAGTTGACTTACAATAGGTTTTCCTAGTTTTCCTAAATTTTGTGTACATGTGCATTGTATACATATTAGGAGTGTATTTCCTAGTTGTTTACTACTTAGGACTCTACAATTACTATGTATAAATAAAATAATCGTACCTGATCAACTCATCAATAATACTCAACCTTCTCTCATCTCCACGGCTGTGTAATTCTACATGGTATCAGAGCATTAAACACACACAACTATGCCGCAAAACCCGTTATCGTAAACACAACAATGGCCTCAAACTTTGCCTCCTCTTCCTTGTCCCTCTCGCTTCCTCACTGCATCACCTTATGGCTGCTTGCCCTATCAAGCTTAAGCCTACCAACTACCTTATTTGGAGAACTCAAATCATGCAGTTGATGCAAGTCATGAAAGTGACAAAAATAGTCCATGAAAACAAAACCCCTCGAGACAGGTGTTCATCCGAGGACAAAGATGCTTACCGGAAAGGTCGCCGATGAAAAGGAGAAGGAGAAGATCTCTCGAGAGCAACTTGGGATGAACAAGATGTTCTTGTGAGGACTTGGATATCGTGAACAATGATCGAGGAAAGTATGTACCTCATTGTTGGACGCAACATCGCCAAAGAGATGTGGGAGTGCTTGGAGGAAGCCTACCTTCAAGCAACAAAGGATAAAGAGTTCCAACTTAAGCAACAACCGCAAAACATTAAGTTAGGGACAAAGAAACTTGATGAGTATTTGAAAGAATTCAAGGGCATATGTGATGGCCTTGTCGCTATACACAAGCCGCCGATGAAGATAGCAAAGTCATTAACTTTGCCGAGGTCTAGGTTCAAAGTATAAGACCTTTAGGACCGTCATGTTGGGCAAAGCTCATATCCCACACCGAATGAATTTGTCAACTCTCTTAGAGGTTTTGACATGAGGGAAGAAGAGGAGGAGATGCCACAACAGAACTATAATATGGCTTTCACACACAAAGAGGTAGGGGAAGAGGAAACTATAATCGAGAAGAGGAAACTCCAACTACAATTCAAGAGGAAAGGGTTTCGTACCGTTATGACAGCTACCACAAACCAAAACACTCGGACAACCAAGGCATGCAGATGGTTCAAATAATGGAAAAGGAAGAACTAGTACCGAGGCCATCAAATTTGTGGAAGAAACAATCATTCAGCCTTGAAGTGCTTTTACGGATGGGACTACTCGTATCGTCAAGAAGATCTTCCTCGTGCCTTAGGCCACAACCCGCAGAATCCTACAGTGTGAGGATGAAGCCATGTATATGGACTCAGTGCCACTACACACATAACAAATACAACAGTAACTGTCCGATTCCACACTTATAAAGGAATCGATAAAATAATTATTGGGAATGGTGCACGCTTAGATATTAAACACGTCATAATACAAAGAAATCGATTGCATATTAAGGATATACTTGTAGTTCCTAACATTGCAAATAAGTTTCTATCGCTTAGTAAAATTGCAAAGGATAATTGTGCAAAACTTGAGTTTGATGAGTTTGGTTTTTTTGTTAAGGACAAGAAGTCGTGGACACTAATGGCCAAGGGACCTAATACAAAAGGACTATATCAATTGGAAGATAACAACCTCTATGCCTTAGCAGCAACAAGATTGGAAGAAGTCGAGAGTATTTGGCACTCTAGATTAGGTCATCTTAGTTTGAAGTCTTTAAAATTATTGAGTAGTAGCAAGAATATTGATGTTAGAAGTTGGAACAAAGTGCCTACCGTCCGTACTAGCTGTCGGCTAGGGGAAAAGTTGTAAACTTCCTTTTGATTCAAGAAATAAAATTGAGAAGTTTCCTTTACATAAGATACATTGTGATCTCTCGGGGTCCAAGCACTCGGTGTGTCCTCTCAACATATGAAGTACTATGTGGTTTTTGTGGATGATCATACAAGATATACATGGCTTTATCCCTTAAGAAAGAAATCGAGTTTTATGAAGTGTTTCTTAAATTCCAAAAGATGGTTGAAAAACAGTTTTCTAACACTATTAAGATAGTCCAATGTGATGGAGGTGGTGAATTCATTCAGCCGAGTTTGTCAAGCACTTGAAAAATCGTGGTATTATCAGGCATATATCTTGTCCGGACACCCCGTAACAAAATGGCATATCCGAAAGAAAACACGTACATATAGTAGAGACCGGATTGGACACTTTTGTTTCATGCTAGATTGCCTCGGTTACGTGGTTGAAGCCTTCTTGACAGCTCTGTTTTTGATAAATAGGATGCCATCTTCGCCCCAAGAATGAAGTTCCTTTTGTGAAGTTGCATGGTGTTGAACTGCACTATAACAAACAAAGTCTTTGGTTGTAAAGTTATCCTTATATAAAGGGACAAAACAAATTTTCACCTAAAACATACCCTTGTGTGTTCATTGGCTATAAATAGCCTACACAAGGATATAGATGCTATCATCCATAGACTAGGAAAGTCTATGTGTCTAGACATGTTATTTTTGATGAGCTTTCTCTACCCTATGTTCAAACAGATCAACCAAGTGCCACAGTGTCCTCACCTCACCTAGTTACTTTCCATGAGTTCTTTCCTAATATGTAGGAATAGGGGCGAGCTTTCAGGTGACAGTAACATCTCAGGGGAAATGCTGTTAGAATCTCATAACAATGGTGAGACAAGAGATGATGTGAGCCTGTGAAGAATCTGGCAGAAGACTAACACAAATGAAGGAGTTTGTGCATACGAGCTTGTTCAAGTCACCGCCCATGATGTGGAAGGAAATGTGACACAAGATGATGATCCTAATTAGAAGGAAGATGACACAAACAAGTTGTCACAAGTGATGATAATGTTCATGCAGGTGATGTTCATTACAAAGTGGTGATAATGCTCATACACAAGAAAATGGAAGAACTCAAGGCCCTAACAAGGTCATTGCAGATCCACAAGGCATACAATTGGAAGTTGACCCACAAAATCGTTTAATGTCACCGGAGATAGTGACAATATACCTATACACTTTCCTCGCATCCAAGTGAAGTTGCTCAAACAGTGAATTAGAAGCAGCAGTATGACATCACATGATGACTAGACACAAGGCAAAGAAAATGCCCATGACTTACACTTCATTGATCGCCGAAAAGATAGATGTGGAGCCAAAAAGTGTGAAACAAGCACTTGCTAGTCCCCATCGGTATGCGGCTTATGCAAGAGGAAATTGATGCACTAAACAAGAATCGACTTGATTCTGTTTCCCGAATCGATGTACATGAATATTGTTGGCTCAAGATGGGTGTTCAAGACTAAGTCAAGTCTCGATGGCACTATTGATAGATATAAAGCCAAAGCTGGTTGCCAAGGGATACTCACAACTTGAAGGCATTGATTTTGAAGAAACATTTAGTCCAAGAGTCAAAGCTACAACTATAAGGGTGGTTCGTTCTTGCTATAAGCTTGCACCGTCTAT
Source organism: Lycium ferocissimum (assembly GCF_029784015.1). Lineage (NCBI taxonomy): Eukaryota > Viridiplantae > Streptophyta > Magnoliopsida > Solanales > Solanaceae > Lycium > Lycium ferocissimum. The sequence continues at coordinate 28,672 of NW_026718545.1, read as the reverse complement.
AAGGCAATTGGATGTTAAGAATGCTTTTTTATACGGATTTCTTCAAGAAGAAGTGTATATGAGTCAGCCACCGTGGTTCATTGATCCAAGATATCCGATCATGTATGTCTCCTCAAGAAGGCATTGTATGGGCTCAAACAAGCACCTAGAGCCTGGTTTGACAGTTTAGTATTTACTTATTACACCTTGGTTTTCAATGCGAAAGTGCTAGACTCATCATTGTTTGTCGTTAAGAATAGGAGAGGTATTATCTTACTTCTTCTATATGTGGATGACATTATTATCACTGGAAGCTCAGATGAGTTCATTAGTGATATAATTTATGGCCTTGCAAAAGAGTTTGCTATGAAAGATCTTGGACCATTACACTTCTTCTTAGGAATTGAAGTACATTATTTCAAAGGAGGGATCCATCTGAGTCAAGGGAAGTATGCTGCAGAATTGCTGAAGAAGACTAATATGGCACTTGCAAAACCAGTTGGCACACCTTTGGCACAAAAACATGGTCTACAACTAGCAACAGGAAACACAGCTGATGCATCATTGTATAGGAGTGTTGTAGGAAGTCTCCAATATCTGTGTCTAACTAGGCCTGATATATCACATGCAGTTAATCTAGTTAGTCAGTTTATGCAGGCTCCAAACACTGAACATTTTCAGGCCGTAAAGAGGATTCTTAGATATGTGAGAGGGACATCAAACTATGGTCTGCGGTTAGCTAGATCACCACTTAGATTGTATGATTCTCGCATGCGATTGGGGAGGTTGTGCAATAACAAGGAGGTCAACCACAGGTTACTCAATATATCTAGGTGCAAACTGCATCTCTTGGGCCTCTAGAAAGCAGCATACAGTGTCAAGGTCCAGTGCTGAAGCAGAATATAGAGCACTGGCCTCAACAGCAGCTGAAATGACTTGGATAATATACATTCTTAATGATATAGGAGTGTACTTGAAATCAGCACCAACACTATTTTGTGACAACATCAGTGCATTATACATGACAGTAAATCCGAGCTTTTACATGCTAGAACTAAACATGTGGAAATGGATTATCACTTTGTAAGGGAGAAGGTAGCTAGAGGACGACCAGGACACACTTTGTGAGAACTAAAGATCAACTGCGTATATTCACACTAAGGCATTGACAAAGCAGGAGTTCACAAGATTCAGAAGCAAGCTAGGAGTGTGCATACCACCACCTCACAAGCTTGAGGGGAAGTGTTGCGAGATAGAAGACTCATGCATGGATATGAAGTCTTCCATGTATGAGATAACCTAGTTGACTTACAATAGGTTTTCCAAGTTTTCCTAGCTTAAGTGTACATGCAACAGTATACATATTAGGAGTGTATTTCCTAGTTGTTTACTACTTAGGACTCTACAATTACTATGTGTATAAATAGAGCTAATCGTACCTGATCAACTCATCAATAATACTCAACCTTCTCTCATCTCCACGGCTGTGTAATTCTACAAAACCAAATTGTCCCAATATACAAAAATGCGGGGTATAACAGTAAAAGAGGCCATTCATTTGCTTACTCAATTGGTTGCTGCCCAGACTCAGCGGCAAAGTTCGGACAAGGTGATAGGGTCATAGTTAGTGTAAGGGCCCGTGATTTCATTAGTTTGAACCCTCCGAATTCTTTGGATCAAAGCCGGATGAGGACCCTTAGAATTTCGTCGATGGTATGTTGAGGACGCTTCGGTTGATACATGCTTCAGATACCGAATCGGTGGAGTTAGCGTCCTATAGATTGAGGGATGTTGCGATTCATTGTTATACGGTTTGGATGGCTTCACGGTGAGCTAATGCACCTCCTCCGGTATGGCAAGAATTTGTATATGCTTTTCTCCGACATTATTTGCCTCCAGAAGTTCGGCAAGCTAGAGCCGACAAGTTCTTGAATTTGAGGCAAGGGAGCATGAGTGCTCTAGAATATAGTCTCCGCTTCAATTCTTTGGCTAGGTACGCTTCGGCCATGGTAGCGGATATGGGTGATCGAGTGCACCGATTTGTGAAAGGCCTAGGGCCACACTTGATGGATAGATGCTTGACCGTGTCCCTTCAGGACAATATGGACATTTCACGCATCCAAGCCCATGCTCAAAATTTAGAAGAAAGCCTACAACAACAAAGAAGTGAGCGTGAGCATGATAGAGGGCATAATAAGAGGGCTAGATCTTCCGTCCGATGGAGTGAGTATAGAGACGGGCACGGACAACGCGCCTTCTAGACATTCGGGCTATTCTATGACTAGTGCGCCTCCACGGTATTCGGTGCCGTAGATTTGATAGATCTACTCATCCCGGCCGAGTCGAGCTTTTCGGTCTCAGCTCGAGGTGATTCGGGTCGGCGAGGCCACCCGTGCCATGATGTTCCCGGGCAGTGTGGGAAGTTACATTGGGGTTAGTGCGTATTGGGTTCAGAGATTTGCTATTCATGTGGTTGATTAGGCCATATTATGCGTGATTGCCCCTCAGTTAGTGGCAGAGGTAGGACTCAGCCTTCAGGTTCGGTAGCCGGATCTTCATCTTCTATACGCCCTATGGGGCCAGGTTCACATGCGCCAGTCGGCCATGGTAGAGGCAGGGGGAGAGTCCCCAATTCTAGCGCTCTCCTCACCATATTTATGCTTTGGGCCGGATGCCAAGATCTTGAGTCTTCTCCCCGATGTTGTCACGTATATTATCGGTACTTTCTCATGATGTATATGCTTTGATAGATCCTGGCTCCACATTGTCATATGTTACTTCGTATATTGCGGGTCGGTGTAGAATCAAACCGGAGTCGATTAAACCTTTTGAGGTGTCCACACTCGTTGGTGAATCGGTAATAGCTAGCCGAGTATATAGAAATTGTGTAATTGTGATTTGTGATCGTCGTACTATGATTGACTTGCATGAGTTAAAAATGGTGGATTTTGATGTTATTATGGGCATGGATTGGTTGGCTTCTTGCTACGCCAATGTTGATTGTAGAATGAAAATGGTTCGTTTTCAATTTTCGAGAGAACTAGTTTTAGAATGGAAAGGAAATACGACGTCAGCAAAGGGTAGGTTTATTTCCTATCTAAAGGCAAGGAAAATGATCACAAAAGGTTGCATTTATCATCTAGTGCTGGTTCAAGATGTAGAAGCTGAACCGCCGACTCATCAGTTAGTTCCCGTAGTGAATGAATTTTCGAATGTGTTCCCGGAAGACCTTCCAGGCCTTCCTCCCGAGCGGGAGATTGATTTTGCTATTGATGTGTTGCCAGACACTAAGCCTATATCTATTCCTCCTTATAGAATGGCTCTCGGAGAATTGAAAAAGTTGATGGAGCAATTGAAAGACTTGCTTGAGAAAGGCTTTATTAGGCCTAGTTCATCCCGGTAGGGAGCACCCGTATTATTTGTCCGAAAGAAAGATGGCTCATTGAGAATGTGCATTGACTATCGGCAGTTGAATAAGGTGACGATTAAGAATAAATATCCTCTTCCGAGGATTGATGACCTGTTTGATCAATTACAAGGTGCCAAACGGTTTTCAAAGATAGATTTGAGATCCGGGTATCATCAAGTGAGAGTTAGGGAGAAAGATATCCCTAAGACAGCCTTCAGAATGAGATATGGCCATTTTGAGTTCCGGGTAATGTCATTTGGGCTAACTAATGCACCGGCAGTATTTATGGATTTGATGAATGATGTGTTCAGGCCTTTTCTAGATCTATTTGTGATTGTATTCATTGACGATATCTTGGTGTATTCTAGATTCGAGGCAGAACATGCGGATCATTTGCGTACTATCCTTACAGTTCTTCAAACTCGAGAGTTGTTTGCAAAATTTTCTAAGTGTGAGTTTTGGTTGAACTCAGTGACATTTCTGGGGCACATTGTTTCAGCCGATGGTATTCAGGTGGATAGCCAAAAGATTGTGGTCGTGAAGACTTGGCCAAGGCCCACGACTCCTACGGAGGTTCGTAACTTTCTGGGCTTAGCAGGTTATTACCGGAGATTTGTTGAAAGTTTCTCTTCTATATCTGCACCACTCACAAAGCTAACCCAGAAATAAGCAAAGTTTCAATGGACAGATGCTTGTGAACGTAGCTTCCAAAAGTTAAAAGATAGATTGACTTCTGCACCAGTCCTGACACTTCTAGAGGGATTGGAAGGTTATGTTGCATATTGTGATGCTTCAGGCATTGGGCTAGGCTGTGTATTGACGCAACATGGTAAGGTGATTGCATATGCTTCAAGGCAGTTGCGAAAACATGAAAAGAATTATCCAACCCATGATCTAGAATTGGCTGCAGTAATTCATGCATTAAAGATATGGAGACATTATTTATATGGTGTCCATGTAGATGTTTACATGGACCATAAAAGCCTTCAGTATATCTTCAAGCAGAAAGAGTTGAATTTGCGGCAACGACAATGGTTGGAATTGCTAAAGGATTATGATGTCGATATTCTATATCACCCCGGAAAAGCAAAATGTTGTGGTTGATGCTCTTAGCCGCAGGTCTATGGGAAGTTTGTGTGATGTACAACCAGAGAAGAGAGAAATGACTCGTGAGCTCCAGCAGTTAGCTAGTCTAGGAGTCCGAGTAGTGGACTCAGGTAGCAGGGGAACTACTATTCAGAATTCAGCAGTCTCGTCACTAGTAGTGGAAGTGAAGGAGCGACAATACGAAGATTCCATGCTAAAGCATTACAGAGATACACTCCCTCAGAAAGAGAAGTCATCATTTGAGATTACAGGAGACGGAGTTCTCCGCTGTCGAGGCGTAATATGTGTTCCTGATGTTGCAGGTTTACGCCACCAAATATTGAGAGAAGCTCATTGTTCCCGTTATTCTATCCACCCAGGAGCAACGAAAATGTATCATGATCTTAAATCCATGTATTGGTGGAATGGGATGAAAAAAGATATAGCAGAATTTGTAGCACAATGTCCCAATTGTCAACAAGTGAAAATCGAGCACCAAAAGTAAGGCGGATTGTTGCAAGCTATAGAAATTCCAACTTGGAAGTGGGAAGTGATTAACATGAACTTTATTACAGGTTTACCCCATTCTAGACATAAGTATGATTCCATATGGGTGATTGTGGATAGACTCACAAAGTCAACTTATTTCTTACCAGTCAGAACGACGTATGTGGCAGAAGATTATGCAAAGCTCTATGTTAAAGAGATAGTGCGACTTCATGGTGTTCCAAAGATCTATTATCTCGACAGAGGAACTCGGTTTACGGCTAATTTACGGAAGTCCTTCCAAGAGGGTTTAGGACTCATGTGAGCCTTAGCACGACATTTCATCCACAGGCCGATGGACAAGCCGAACGTACCATTCGACTGCGAGGATATGTTACGGGCATGTATGTTAGATTTTGGGGTAATTGGGATGATCATTTGCCACTCATTGAGTTTTCTTACAATAATATTTATCATTCTAGCATTCAAATGGCACCGTATGAGGATTTATATGGGCAAAAACGTAGATCCCCAATTGGGTGGTTTGAAACAGGAGAGGCTAAATTGATAGGGCCAGACTTGGTCCAACAAGCCATAGAGAAAGTTAAGCTCATACAAGATCGATTGTTAGCAGCCCAAAGTCGTCAAAAGTCCTATGCAGATAATCGTCGAAGGGACTTAGAGTTCCAAGTTAAAGACTGGGTATTCTTGAAAGTGTCGCCAATGAAGGGCGTTATGAGATTTGGCAAAAAGGGGAAGCTAAGTCCCCGGTACATAGGGCGTTATGAGATTGTGCGCAAGGTAGGCAAAGTGGCTTGCAAATTAGATCTACCTCCTGATTTGGAGTCAGTTCATCCAGTTTTCCATGTCTCGATGCTTCGTAAATGTGTTGGAGATCCTACTAGGATCGTCCCAGTATTTGATGTTCAAGTGACATAAAAGTTAGCTTATGATGAAAAACCCATTGCCATATTAGATAGGTAAGTACGGAGGTTTAGAAGCAAGGAAGTGGACTCAATTAAAGTTTTATGGAAAAATAATAACCGAGAGGAGATGACATCAGAAATGGAAGAAATTATGAAATCCAAATATCCGCACTTATTTCAGCCCCCGGAAGAGGGCCAAGATGAGACATCAAGATCATAAGGTGTGTATGTTTTCCTTTCATGCATTTGGGTCGTGTGTGGCCAAATTCTATTGCTATTATGTTGTGGCCCTGTGAGGCATTGTTGTTATGGGTTGTTTTGACAGGATGGTAGTGCCATATTATAGGGGAAACTCTGGCGAAATTTTCATAGAATTCCCGAGTGCTTAACATTCGAGGACGAATGTTCTTAAGGGGGGAAGAATGTTACACCTCGAAAAAAATTTTGTTGATGCAAAGTGAATAGACTAACGAAGAGCACAATGTGTATGGTATTTAAATAAGTAAATAATGACATTTGATGACCTTAAGTAAGATTCCAAAAACATTCGATGTTAGATGAGAAAGTTGCCAAGAGAAGGCAAGGTATACGATAAGTATCGGACGAGAATTATGAGTAACAAGTTGATGAAAACTTAATGATGTTTTGGGTAAGAGTTATAACTCCCCTTAGATTGTTAATGAAGTGATAAACAAGTGTTAAGAAGGTTCCATAAGGATTGGAGATCAAACGAGACGACGGGAACAACTTCGGTGAAACTGTGGGTTTCACGACCAGTTCCACGGACCATAGAATGTTCCACGGACCGTGGAAGGGTCCGTGGAAGTCCCAAAGAGAAATAATGATTGGCCGGTCATGAACCACGACCAGAACCACAGCCAACACAACGTTCCACGGACCGTGGAAGTCCAGACGGGCTGAACTCTTCCAAGTTTATAAAGGTGATCCCAACTTCATTATTTCATTCCAACACTTCCCCACTTCTCTCTAAAGTCTCTAGAACATTACATACATTTCATGAAAAAGAATCCAAGGGAAATCAAAGGTTTTTATCATCAAACCAAGTGAATCAAAAGTAAGAAAACCCATTAAAGTTCATCAAAAACAAGGAATCCAAGTGAAGGAAAAACTAGGGTTTTGCTCAAGTGAGGTATTTCCATCCAAGGTTCAATCCTACACTATCTAAGGTAAGTTTTATGAAATTTCCTTACTGTTTAAAGTATTTGGAAGTTGAAACACTTGGATTATATGAGGAAATACGAAATGGGTCATGAATGTGGGAATAGTGTCACTTTTGAGAAAATGTATGGATTGAGTTACGATTATGGATACATTATGATTATGAACATGTTATAAATGATATTGAGAGTATGGAATAGACATTGTATGTGAATGAAAGTAATATTGTGATATGACCATGAATATGGATGAATTGAAGTGAATGAAGAAGTAAGGATAATGTAGTTGAATAAAGGCTATTGTGATGGTATTGTGAATATTATTATTGATGTTTGAGAGTTGATATATGATATGGTGGAAGTCGTATAAATAAAGGAGATGCTGTCCAATTTTCTCTAGCTTTGGTCATGTATGTTAAGTCATCAATTCTCTAATGCTAGTATGCACTTTAATGAAGGTAGAAACGTGAGCATTGAAGAAGAACGTACAAGTGATAGAATCGTTGCACGGAAAGGTATGTAAGGCTAACCCTTCTTTCATAAGGCATGGTTCTTTGGCCAAATATTTATCCTTCAACGAGTCTATGATATTCTCCAATGATCCTATCTCTAGAAGCTACTAAGTTGATGATGCTCAATATGATACGATTGTACTAAGTTTCTTATACGACCAATAATCCTCTAAGGATAGAATGTAACGAATGACGATAGTAAAAACGGCTAAAGATAATTATGAGCTTATATGTATATGTGCCCATGAGTGGCTATTGTGAACCCCGAGCTTATATGGCCGGGTAAAATATAGTGAATATGTATATATATCTATATATGACGATATGCGCGGACCACTGCAGTTGGGTACGGATAACCCTGAGCCTTGGTAGGGCCAGGTATGACACTACACCGAACCTTCGTGGTCGGGTATGCTATATAAATGCTATGTATATGACAACAATATTAGTACGAATATGCTAAGTATATGTAAATGCCAAGTAAAGGCTATGTATATGATATGAACATGAGTATGAATGGAAATATGAATACGAATACGAAAATGGATACGAAAGGTAAATGAGTACGGATATGGATGTATGTACATGGATACGCAATAAAAATGGAATGTCCCTATGGAAAGCAAGTACGTGCTATGATGATGATGCTATTATCTCCCATCTTATGCTATTTCATATGTTATCTATTATGCTTTCATATTGATGTTGATTATGCTTTACATACTCAGTACATTCTTCGTACTGACGTCTTTTTGTTTGTGGACGGTGCGTCATGCCCGCAGTGGTAGCTGTAAGGGACGTACTTGATCCATAGCTATATTTCTCGGGGACTACATAGCGAGCTCCACTTCATTCGAGCTACGGCTTTTTTGGTATAGATTCTTTTGTGTACATATTCATGGGCACTGCAGGGTCCTGTCCGGCCCATGTGTTATGACATGACGTATTCTTCTTAGAGGCTCGTAGATATGTGTATATGGTTAGATATGTTTGGCCTTGTCGGCCTATATTTTGGGATATTATTTTGATAGCCTTGTCGGCTTATGTACATTTATATGGGCATAGATGTTATTGATGATATAAATAAATTATCGCCCAATGAGATTAGAATGATGAAGAATAAAAAGCATGATTTAGTTATGTGGCTCACCTAGATGTGATGTGAAAGTACGTTAAGGGGTGCCCAGGTAGGCTAGTACCGGGTGCTCGTCGCGCCCCTCCGGTTGGGTCGTGACACTCGTGGACAGGGTCGACAGGGTGCACAGGTTGCTCGGGGAGGGGGTGGACCGCCGAGATTCTTTGCTATGACCAGACAGGATGTCGAGGCATTTAATGCAAAGAGTCACGGTATTATTACTATTGGTTCTCATGGTGCATATGCTCTATTGGTCCCGGTTCTACGTATTCGTATGTATCTCCTTCTTTTGCTATATTCTTAGAACGGGGAGTTGAGTCTATTAATGTGCCATATGTGGTAGAAACCCCAGTGGGGGAGAGTATATTAGTGGATAGAGTTTATAGAGATTGTGTGATATCTATTTAGGGCAGGGACACCGTAGTTGATCTATGTGTGTTACCGATGTCCGCTTTCGATGTGATTATGGACATGGATTGGTTGGCATCATGTTATGCATCGGTTGATTTTTATGCTAAGCTTATGCGTTTTAATTTTCCTGGAGAACCATTAGTGTGGAAAGGCATAACTCTTGTGACTCAAGGAAAAATAATATCTTGTGTAAAGGCACGCCGAATGATTAATCATGGGTGTTTGGGTTTTATTGCCACCATTCATGATACTCGAGCGGAGAATATTACTATTAATAGTGTTCCTGTTGTTCCGAATTTGCGGATGTTTTTCCTGAAGATGTTATATCCCTTATTTTGTGCGTCGGAATATTTCGAGATCGAGTAAATCGAAGAAAATAAGTTTGACGAAAATTTGGGGAAATGTTGGGCGAATTTTTAAGTCAACTATGGAGGCGCATATCTCATAGTATATGTGGAGTTTTAAGGTGTTTTAAAAGCCTAAAATGAAGTTCGTCGAGTCTAGTTTGTAATGCAACAAACCGTTCATTGATAGGACATCGGAGTAGAGAATTATAGACGTTACAAACCGAATCGTCGACGCAGAAACAGTATTCCCGCGTACGCTTGCAGTACGCTTACGCACTACTACAAGATCGCTACGCATCGTAGCTACAAGAAAACCGACGTTGGCAGTTTTTTAAAAGGACAAAACTTCATTTTATTTCAAAAAAAGCTCCACAAATTTTAAATTTCAGCAAGAAGAGAAGAAGAGAAAAAAAAAGAAGAGAAATCTTGAAGCCTTCAACTTTGATTCAAAATTATAATTTGTTTGTATTCCTACTAAGTTCAAGATTCTCTACAAAGTGGTATAAATATCATGGCAAGAAAGAGCTTCTTTTGGCAAGTGGAAAAGTTGGAAAAGGGTAAGAATTTAATCTTCTTTTATATGTTATGTATGGTTGTGTATGTTGTGGTGCGTAGAAACGAGGGAAATTCATGAAAAATATGGACTATATGTTGAGGCCGTGTGGTTGTGGTATAGTATGGAAAGGGATGAATCAATTTTCTTAAGTATTTTGGTTGTTGTTACAATGGAATCTATGATGAGAAATGGAAGTTTGATAATTCTAGTTCAAGTCAGTGGTTGTTGTAAGTTGTTTTAAGTTAAAGTGAATTGAATATAGTGTTCTTGTGTTTATGGAAACTAATGTTGTTAGTGTGAATTGTTGGTGTGATTTATGAAGTTGAAAGAAAGAAATATGTTGTCATTATTCTTGTTGAGTTTGGATAATTTTAGGTAGTGTGTTGGTTCGGCCGCTTGAAATGTCGAGCGGATTATTTGAAACATTCTTGACTATTGTTCGGAAGGTTTCGAATTGGTATTTGAATATGTGAACAATTATGAATTCAACATAAATGAGATGCCATGGAATTGTAAAAAAGAATTGGTGATGTTAGAATGCATTTGGGATTGAATATGGATATTGTAGATGTGAAAATGAATGGAAAACATACGAAAGTATAAATGTCAAGTTGAGTTGTGAAAAAGTCAAGGTTGGCCGTGTGTTGTGTGTTGTGTGGTGATAGTGATTTAATTGTATTTAACATGATTGTGTGTTGTTGAAATGTGTGGAGAATAAATGAAGTTCATGAAATCATGTATGGTGAAGTTGGGCCAAAGTAGGGGTCGTTTTCGGTGGAACATGGTGAACCAAATTATATGTTGTATTTTGGTGGTTGTTTGTCATGGATTATGTGATGTAAATGGAGTTTAATGTGTCAAGTTGGTGTTGTACTTGTTGGTGGGCTGATTTAGAATCTTAAGAAATTTTAATATAGTTTCATGAATTTGTGGAAGATAATGTTGTCCATGTGTGAATTGTTGGTGGTTCTTTGTTGAAGATTTGGCCGAGTTAAATTCTCGGGGGCGTCCAAGTTATAGGGGAAGTGCTGCCCAAAATTGTGAGAAAAAGCAATGGTTTGGAATTGGATCCTTTAGCTACGGACTAATGTTCGATGCCTATTGATGTTGTTGTAGATTTTTGAGAAAGACGAACTTACGTTGGATTAGCTTAGGAAGCAAGCGTGTATGTGAAGCTTACCCTTCTTTTCTTTTTGGCATGTCTTAGACGGAACTAAGGTATGACATGATATGGTGCCTCGGGTAATTCCATTCGTAAATTTCAACTATGTTTGTGAATCGTATTTGCTCGTTGGCATCTTAGTGGTTTGTATGTTCTTGGTATGGTTGAGTTTGAAAATTGTGTAAGCGATTCGTATAAGTTCCTTGATGTTCGTATCTTTAACGCGGTTGAGTTATGACCCTTATGTCTTTTGTAGGATTAAACTTTTAAGGTTTCAAAAGAGTTCTATTTTCAAAAGAATTTTGTTTTCAAAAGAGACTTGTTCCAAAACGACTTCGAAACTACGAACGTCCGTAACTTTTGCATACGACCTCGAAACGCCCCAAAACATAATATGTAAGTTCATAAGACATCACTCTCCCCTACCCCTCGTAGTCGGGCTCGGACGGGGGTCGGCACCCGTCCGTGGGGCCCGCGGCCTTTCTATGCTACCTTTATGGATTTTTCGGAAAATTTAATATTTTCTTCACTATGATTATTTATTTATCTGTCGAGTTGGAAATAAGGGTTTTATGCCCATGATTTTGATACGTAACAACGATTTACGGGTTCGGTTTGATATGTCCCGAGCGAGATTCGGGGAGAAAATATTTGACTATGATTTTGGATTTTCAAAAAAAAAAAGGGGTTAAGGTTTTGATCATTCGGTTGAGTCCGCGACGGTGTACGATATGTGTGTGTTACTTACGATGCGCTCGTGCGTTGTGTTACCTCTTTCACCGGATCCCGGCCGTATATACGATCGTGCGCACTATGATATACTACGGTGTTATGCCGTGTTACGGTTCCGAGACCTCGCCATGGGCGGTTCGTTTATGGAGTTATCTTTGTGATATGGCTTATGATGTGTTGTGACGATGTGTTGTGTGTCGAGAGATACGGAGATTTGAAAACTTACTCGTGTTATCGTGTGTTGTGGCGCCGGATAGGGTGGCGACCACGTTACGTAAAGTCATGGACCGCATTTGATATGTGATGATGTATGATGATATGATGAGTTTGATCACCGATGATGAGGTAAATCCCACATCGGTTAATGTCATTCCATGTAATGATTATGATGCGTTCGGTATGAGTATGTATGATTTGTGTGTTAGATGTAAGTACTTGGGTAGTTGGGTTGTTAGGACTTTACTTTGTACTTCTTACTTTGGTTATGACCCAAGTTTGATGTATGCTATGTTTCGCGTACTCGGTCATATTTCGCATCCCGACCCCCTTTCTTCGGGGGCTGCCGTTTCGTGCCACGCGAGTACCCGCGGACGAGTAGGTGATGTTGAGGAAGATGCTCCGGAGAAGATTGGCGAGCTCCATTTCTTTCGAGTGCTTTCTGAGAGTCGAGTACTTTGTACGGTGTTCGAAGTTATGATAGAGACTTTGCCGAACGGTCGAGTGTATGATATGTCGAATTCTGTTTTGTGCGGCTACGTAAGCGGTGTGTTTGTATGCGTTATGCTACCGATGTGTTTGGCAAGCGGCTATATGTGAAGCACGTTATGCCTTATATTGCGGTTTTCATACGATTGCGGATTTTATTTGGTTTGAAAGAAAAAAACGAAAGGCATGTTTGTTTTACGAAAAAATTTCATTTCGTGTGTATGTTATGTTTTGTGGGCCCGGTGTGATATGTGTGTATACGAAAGTCGGCGGGTTCGCTCGGCCCTAGGTAAGGGTCGGGCCCGCACGCCTCATCTGAAATTAAGGGTGTGACAATTTACTCGAAAGACCCCGACGAGAAATTGAGTTCGATAGTGCTGATTTAGTTCCAATGCCCGGACTAATAATAAGTTGCGGGTATGTAAGTGTCTTGTTTTTCTAGGATTGTAGAAATAAAATGCTCCCATGAAGTTGTTGATAATAAGGGGTTCGTAGGTATAATTTCCTCCTTAAAAGTTTATAAATGCTGTGTTTTGTCTCCAAGAAAGATGGCACGATTTTGAAAATGATGCGACTATGATTTGAATAGCGACATCAAGAATAAGCTATCCATTGCCTCGTATTGATGATTTGTTTGAATCGGTTTAATGTTAAGCTATTTTTCCAAAATCGACTTGAGATCGTTATCATCGTATGTGAAATCGGGTTAGGACATCTCTGAAGTTTTATGTTTAAGATATGGGCACTTTGAATTTTTGGTGATGTTAGTTCGGTGACTAATGCCTTCAAGATCTTGGACCTCATGAATAACCGGAGGTTATTCAAACCATACTTAGACCGTTTTGTGATTGTGTTCATTGATGATATTATTGGTCTACTCTCGGAGTGAGGGGGCAAACATAGACAACCATCGAAGAATTGTGCTACGTACATCCGATCCAATCTTGATTAGGGTGTGATGGGCACCCGACCCTTACCTAGGGCCGAGCGAACCCTCTGACTCTTATTCCATGCGTAAATTTTTTTTTTCCTCTAAGTCAAATACATATGACAAAGCTTACTAAAATATTCTTTCTGTTGCTTTCCGAGCAATTCGAATTTGTAACTGTATATAACCTGTATCATAATACAAACCGACACTTTGGCCTATGAAGCCACCGACGTACTAACTTCGGTACCCACGACTCGTCCGCAAAGTCTCTAATCGTAATCGGAAATCCCGGCACGTGTACTTCGACTCGGCTACACTCCGGGCCAAATGGAGCTTGCCAACTTCGCTGGAACATCTTCTATCCTGGCTTTTATCCGTCTGGGTGTACCTGCGTGGCATGAACGCAGCCCCCGAAGAAGAGGGGTCAGTACGAGCAATGTACTGAGTATGTAAGACGTGAACAGTAATAACATAGTAAGAGCTGTGGAGCATATCATATAAAGAGAGTATTCGGTACACATGAGACATATCATGGGAAGCTGTATCTGTACATATGAAGCATGTCACGTATGAAATCGTAACTCCGTGCGAGTAATAACTGTATGGAAACATAGACCGTATCATAGGATAAAGGAGTAACCTGTACATGTGAGTGCCACTCAGGGCGGATGCCATGCATGCTTAGTGCTGCGGAACGTGCAGCCCGATCCACATACATTGCTGCGGAACGTGCAGCCCGATCCATATACATTGCTGCGGAACGTGCAGCCCGATCCATATACTTTGTACTTCAGTTTCTTTGAAAACACTTTTATTTCATATATACAAAAAATAGAACATGTCTTATTGCCGAGGCGTCGGCTCCGATCCATTTAACCACGTATCCCGCGTCCGGCATCCCGCGGGACGGTATCATATCATTCTCCAACCGATCGGTGGCCGTGCGTCTATAGCGCCCGGCCCTTTTTCCCCATCTTCCCCATATACATATACATATACTTATACATATATCATGTCATAGCAAAGATGCATGAGAGCCCAAGGAAAATCATGTAACTATCGGAGTGACATAAGGTCGGAAACCTCCGATTGTATTATGAAATAATCATGGGCGCTTTATCTCACCCCGAAAGAACTAGTAATAGGGCGAGACTATCAATGGAGAGTGACATCATGAGAAATCATAGGACAGAGCATAAGGCATCATAGACGTCAATTCATAGACCTTGAAATCCGTAGAACATAGTGTCACCTTCGTATTCACATTGAATCCTTTACTTAGAAATCTTGGTCATGGAATCATTTTGGTCATACTGATCGTAAGCATATTCTCTTTTCTACATCATCGTTATCATTATTGCCATAGAAGTATTCTCATTGGGATAAGTATAGTACTTGTCGCCTGATAACGAATAGGGATCAAAGGTTTCTTTTGATTCAAATTTTCGAGTAAGTCAAGCGGAACAATAAGGAAAATCCGGGAAACAATGGGCCCACCTCGGGTCAAATGAGGCGGCGTACCAAATTTACATATGTTACATGTCATGGCATTGCTTGTGAGGGTTTTAGGTTAGTCGGGTCCTATTTATGCGAGTTCTAGAGGTTTAGGAAGCTATTTCAGCATTTCACACGATTTCTAGTTCAATTCTACTGAATGAATAGTAACTGATTTCAATCTCGGTTTTCTAGGAAAGGAATTATCCCCGAGGCCCGTGTTCAAGCCTACTACGTCTACGACATGCCAAAGAAGGAAAGTGAAGTCTTACATACCTCTTTCCGCTCCTTCGCTACTCCAAATCCAAGTTGCAAATCTACCAAAATCTACAATTTGGTCCCGTTTACCAAACCTTGATTAGAAGCCTTTAGAGTTGGATTCTTAAATGAACTTGGCTACCGAAATTTCGGCAGCATTTCCCCTGTAAACATACCATGCCACCAAGTTTAACTTGGCCGATTTCAATCAACAACAATCCCGGGAATACAACCCGGCCAAACTAACAACATTACCAACAATTATATTCAATTCAACAAGAACAATAACGACTTAATTCCTTTTTTTCAAATTCAATCACCACAACTCAACTTACAATCTTTCAAACAAATATCTCACTTCTAAGCTCATGCATTAAATTTATTCTACACATCATCAATCTCATTCCTACAATTATAAGAAACCACACCAAAGTCACACTAACTTCTTCAATGATTCCAAATTCACTTCAAATCATCCCACCTTCATTCTCACCATATAATCCACAACCACAATAATCAAAATACTAACTAAAATTAATTCATCATTTTTACACAAACAACACTCCATTCGGCCATAACCAAGTATGCATATATTTCATGAATTTTTCATGCCTTCTTATCCATTTCTATACATTCCAACAACAACTAACATACTACATATATTTAACTCATCCATCCTACACAACTCCCATGCACACACGGCCCCATACTTATATACACAACCATACAAACACACGGCCACAACAACACCCAATATGTCACATAAAATTAATTCAATCTTTCCTACAACATCACACACATATTCGGCCAAGCTCCTACATGCACGGCTACAACATATCATTCACACTCTCATGAATTTCATCCATTTCCTCATGCTACAACATATACAAATCATTCATAGTACATAAAGAAAGATGAATTCTTACCTTTTCTTCTTATCTTCCTCCTTGACTAAGATTTGTGACTTCCAAAAAAATATGTGTTTCATTGTACCAATCATCACTTCACCTTGCTAGAGACCCTTCAATTAGTAGGAAATAATTTTTGAATAGAATTTCTCCCAAAGTTGTTGTAGGAATTGCCATGGCCGAATGGCCTATAGGCTTTTCTCCTTCCTTTTTTTTTTTTCTTTCTTGCTTTCTTTCTCTTCTTCCCAAAATATGAACACCCCTCATATATATATACATATATATATACATATATATTACATGCATGTGAGGGGCACATGCCCCTCCCTTCATTCTTTCTAGAATTTTCTTTTCTTTTATTTCCTAGAATTCTCTTGAAATTTCATAAAAATTCAATCAAAGAAGACTAAGTATCTTGCCACATAAGCTTTGGCCCCTTTTCAAGACTTTTTTCTAGAACTTGGTGAAATTACTATTTTACCCCTCGACTTTCCTTAATATTACCATTTTGTCCCTAACCTTCCACATTATTTTCACGGCCCATTTTGCGAATTTCTCTTCTTGCCCTTAGCCTTTCTCAATATTTCCACAATACCAATATTCATAAATAATATTCCTAACAACTCCGACATTAAAATTATTTTAGAACATGGTCTTATCCTTAACTTCTCGCCATTAACTCGGGATATTCAAATGTGCAAAAATGCGAGGTGTAACATCCTTCCCCCCTTTAGAACATTCGTCCTCGAATGTTCAACTAGTCGCACGGAGTCTCATAAGCACCTCGGGGGAGCTCCCTTTTTCGAAGTTATTTTCCATCCTTCATATTAGCTCTTAAGCTATCCAATACCGTTCTCTTTGTCATACTCTTTTTCTTCATATACGTCCATTCTCTGGCGTCGCACTACTCAAAGTTTGTGCGAATTTCTCATATTACTTTAAACATTATCCGGACTTCTACCCACTCATTGTCGGTTTCCCCGACCTTACTAATTTACTTTAATGAGAGGTCTCGCTTGTAACTCAAACGTTCATACCAAACACACTACCATATCAACTGTCTCTATCTCATCCTTACATTTTCTCTCACCTGCTTCCCCCCTTTTTGGGGTGTACCTATCCCATTATCCATTTATACTTCGTCTCATATCCTCATTCCCAATCTCAATCTATAGTAGAATAATAATAATAGCTTACTTTGCCACACTTGTACCATTTACTCTTGCTGCCACTCGAACTTCGGTACCCTTACTCGATTAATGCCTTTCGTATCGTAACTTTGGTTGCTGAGATTCACATGTCCGCCGATACGATCACGTTTGGGATATCCTACACCTTCATATATACATATGTATAATTACTATTAACTAGCCCACAAAATGCGTTCAAACACCGTTCAAGCCTATCCTAATTCCCGAGCTGTGTCGCACCTTCTGTCCCTTCACCGGGCTGGGCCAGTCTGCCTTGTCTTACGCGTCCTCTTAAGGTTTCCAGCCATCCCATATACTCTGGTTTCCCTTTAGGTTACTCCAGCTATTCACTTGTCTCATATGTCTAAATATGTTGAATTTCTTGTAAACTTCCCAGGGGTCACCCATCATAGAATTGCTCCCACCTGAGCACGCTTAACCCAAAAACTTCACTGGAATTCGGTGCCTTAATGTCGATATTTTCGCGTCCGCTTTTTCACATGGCCTTTACTACTCGATCTGAAGCCAATCAAAACTTTACAACTTCCGAGACATTTTCGTAACACGTCCTTTCTTCTACAATGACCGTTTTGCCCTTTTTAGTTCCTAATGTTCACCTTCCACCTATATGTATGACTATTTCCTGTCCGGCCCCCAGCTCCACGTAACAGAACAAATACATCCATCCAGTCTCACCTCTTTTGACTTCCATATCATCCTTCGCCTTTCTTCGTCGATACTGGGCCCCTGCGGAAATCAACGATTAATAGAAGGAATCTTATTTCCTATGTCTTGGCTCTATCGCACGATCTAATGACAGAAAGAAGGTCAACCATTCCTAGATGCCCCGCAGCCTCCTGTTTATAAATGTGGCCGGCTTCACACCCATAAACAAGACTCTACCGGACACGACTTTGCGTACAACCCTTGGACCGACCTGCTCTGATACCACTTTGTCACACCCCAATCTTGATTAGGGTGTGATGGGCACCCGACCCTTACCTAGGGCCGAGCGAACCCTCTGACTCTTATTCCATGCGTAAATTTTTTTTTCCTCTAAGTCAAATACATATGACAAAGCTTACTAAAATATTCTTTCTGTTGCTTTCCGAGCAATTCGAATTTGTAATCGTATATAATCTGTATCATAATACAAACCGACACTTTGGCCTATGAAGCCACCGACGTACTAACTTCGGTACCCACGACTCGTCCGCAAAGTCTCTAACCGTAATCGGAAATCCCGGCACGTGTACTTCGACTCGGCTACACTCCGTGCCAAATGGAGCTTGCCAACTTCGCCGGAACATCTTCTATCCCGGCTTTTATCCGTCCGGGTGTACCGCGTGGCATGAACGCAGCCCCCGAAGAAGAGGGGTCGACGAGCAATGTACCGAGTATGTAAGACGTGAACAAAATAACATAGTAAGAGCTGTGGAGCATATCATATAAAGAGAGTATTCGGTACACATGAGACATATCATGGGAAGTCAGATATCCGTACATATGAAGCATGTCACGTATGAAACTCGTAACTCGTGCGCAGTAATAACTGTATGGAAACATAGACCGTATCATAGGATAAAGGAGTAACCTGTACATGTGAGTGCCACTCAGGGCGGATGCCATGCATGCTTAGTGCTGCGGAACGTGCAGCCCGATCCACATACATTGCTGCGGAACGTGCAGCCCGATCCATATACATTGCTGCGGAACGTGCAGCCCGATCCATATACTTTGTACTTCAGTTTCTTTGAAAACACTTTTATTTCATATATACAGAAAATAGAACATGTCTTATTGCCGAGGCGTCGGCTCCGATCCATTTAACCACGTATCCCGCGTCCGGCATCCCGCGTCCGGACGGTATCATATCATTCTCCAACCGATCGGTGGTCGTGCGTCTATAGCGCCCGGCCCTTTTTCCCCATCTTCCCCATATACATATACATATACATATACTTATACATATATCATGTCATAGCAAAGCATGCACGAGAGCCCAAGGAAAATCATGTAACTATCGGAGTGACATAAGGTCGGAAACCTCCGATTGTATTATGAAATAATCATGGGCGCTTTATCTCACCCCGAAAGAACTAGTAATAGGGCGAGACTATCAATGGAGAGTGACATCATGAGAAATCATAGGACGAGCATAAGGCATCATAGACGTCAATTCATAGACCTTGAAATCCGTAGAACATAGTGTCACCTTCGTATTCACATTGAATCCTTTACTTAGAAATCTTGGTCATGGAATCATTTTGGTCATACTGATCGTAAGCATATTCTCTTTTCTACATCATCGTTATCATTATTGCCATAGAAGTATTCTCATTGGGATAAGTATAGTACTTGTCGGTTGATAACGAATAGGGATCAAAGGTTTCTTTTGATTCGGCTTCGCAGTAAGTCAAGCGGAACAATAAGGAAAATCCGGGAAACAATGGGCCCACCTCGGGTCAAATGAGGCGGCGTACCAAATTTACATATGTTACATGTCATGGCATTGCTTGTGAGGGTTTTAGGTTAGTCGGGTCCTATTTATGCGAGTTCTAGAGGTTTAGGAAGCTTTTTCAAAGATTTCACACAATTTCTAGTTCAATTCTACTGAATGAATAGTAACTGATTTCAATCTCGGTTTTCTAGGAAAGGAATTATCCCCGAGGCCCGTGTTCAAGCCTACTACGTCTACGACATGCCAAAGAAGGAAAGTGAAGTCTTACATACCTCTTTCCGCTCCTTCTGCTACTCCAAATCCAAGTTGCAAATCTACCAAAATCTACAATTTGGTCCCGTTTACCAAACCTTGATTAGAAGCCTTTAGAGTTGGATTCTTAAATGAACTTGGCTACCGAAATTTGAAGCATTTCCCCGTAAACATACCATGCCACCAAGTTTAACTTGGCCGATTTCAATCAACAACAATCCCGGAATACAACCCGGCCAAACTAACAACATTACCAACAATTATATTCAATTCAACAAGAACAATAACGACTTAATTCCTTTTTTTTCAAATTCAATCACCACAACTCAACTTACAATCTTTCAAACAAATATCTCACTTCTAAGCTCATGCATTAAATTTATTCTACACATCATCAATCTCATTCCTACAATTATAAGAAACCACACCAAAGTCACACTAACTTCTTCAATGATTCCAAATTCACTTCAAATCATCCCACCTTCATTCTCACCATATAATCCACAACCACAATAATCAAAATACTAACTAAAATTAATTCATCATTTTTACACAAACAACACTCCATTCGGCCATAACCAAGTATGCATATATTTCATGAATTTTTCATGCCTTCTTATCCATTTCTATACATTCCAACAACAACTAACATACTACATATATTTAACTCATCCATCCTACACAACTCCCATGCACACACGGCCCCATACTTATATACACAACCATACAAACACACGGCCACAACAACACCCAATATGTCACATAAAATTAATTCAATCTTTCCTACAACATCACACACATATTCGGCCAAGCTCCTACATGCACGGCTACAACATATCATTCACACTCTCATGAATTTCATCCATTTCCTCATGCTACAACATATACAAATCATTCATAGTACATAAAGAAAGATGAATTCTTACCTTTTCTTCTTATCTTCCTCCTTGACTAAGATTTGTGACTTCCAAAAAAATATGTGTTTCATTGTACCAATCATCACTTCACCTTGCTAGAGACCCTTCAATTAGTAGGAAATAATTTTTGAATAGAATTTCTCCCAAAGTTGTTGTAGGAATTGCCATGGCCGAATGGCCTATAGGCTTTTCTCCTTCCTTTTTTTTTCTTTTCTTTCTTGCTTTCTTTCTCTTCTTCCCAAAATATGAACACCCCTCATATATATATACATATATATTACATGCATGTGAGGGGCACATGCCCCTCCCTTCATTCTTTCTAGAATTTTCTTTTCTTTTATTTCCTAGAATTCTCTTGAAATTTCATAAAAATTCAATCAAAGAAGACTAAGTATCTTGCCACATAAGCTTTGGCCCCTTTTCAAGACTTTTTTCTAGAACTTGGTGAAATTACTATTTTACCCCTCGACTTTCCTTAATATTACCATTTTGTCCCTAACCTTCCACATTATTTTCACGGCCCATTTTGCGAATTTCTCTTCTTGTCCTTAGCCTTTCTCAATATTTCCACAATACCAATATTCATAAATAATGTTCCTAACAACTCCGACATTAAAATTATTTTAGAACATGGTCTTATCCTTAACTTCTCGCCATTAACTCGGGATATTCAAATGTGCAAAAATGCGAGGTGTAACATTTATGGTGAGCCGTGTGAAATCTATAGTGATCACAAGAGTTTGCAATAAATATTCAAGCAAAGAGATCTGAATTTGAGACAGCGAGTTAGAGTTACTTAAAGATCTTACTATTTTGTATCATCCTAGTAAGGCGAATGTGGTGGCGGACGCCTTGAGTAGAAAAGTCCACGGGCGGCTTGGCCCGATTTCTCGCCGAAGAATGACCTATGGCTAAGGATATTCAGCATTAGCCAGCCGCGGAGTTCGGATTGATCGTACGATCACGCGGCGTTACTTGCGATTATGGTGGCACAATCGTCCTTAGCGGGGTAGGTCAAGGTGCCGCCAATATGAATATCCCCGTTTTGCTAGATCATGCGAGATCGAGTGCAAAATGGGGGCGCTAAGTCATTCTCTATTGATGGCGAAGGCGTGTTACATTGTCATGGTAGATCGTGTATTCCTATGGTGGGTGATGTGAAGCGACTAATTCTTGAAGAGGCTCGTAGCTCGCGATACTCCATCCACCCGTGTGCTACGAAGATGTACCAAGACTTGCGTGGATTATATTGGTGGAAAGGTATGAAGGCTGATATTTTGAAACATGTGACAAGTTGCTTAAATTGTCAGCAGGTCAAATATGAACATCAAAAACCCAGCGGAGTAATGCAAAACTTGATTATCCCAGAGTGGAAGTGGGAAAGGATTACGATGGATTTCGTAGTTGGTTTGCCGAATACTTTTAAGAAACATGACTCAGTCTGGGTGATTGTGGATAGACTCACCAAATCTGCTCATTTTATACCATTTCGGGTTACTCATACCACAGAGCAGTTAGCAAATATTTACCTCTGTGAGATAGTACGACTTCATGGTGTGCCTATTTCTATAATATCTGATCGAGGTGCACAATTTACTGCTAAGTTTTGGAAGTCTTTTCAGAAGTCGTTGGGTTCATAGGTCGAGTTGAGTACAACTTTTCATCCACAGACTGATGGACAATCTGAGCGGGTTATTTAGATTTTAGAGGACATGCTTAGAGCTTGCGCGATTGATTTTGGTGGCCATTGGGACGATCAATTTCCTTAGCGGAGTTTGCTTGTAATAATGACTACTAATGGAGTATACGAATGGGGGCGCCGTTTGAGGCTCTATGGTCGCCGGTGTCGTTCACTAGTTGGATGGTTCGGACCGGCCAAGACAACTATTAGGTCCAGATTTGGTTCAGCAAGCCTTGGAAAAAGTTCCATTGATACAAGAACGGCTTCGGACAAAGACAAAGAATACAAAAGTCCTACGCAGATAAGAAAGTGCGTGATATGGAGTTCATGAAGGGGGAAAAAATCTTTCTAAAAGTGACCCCTATGAAAGGAGCTATCAGATTCGGTCCGAAAGGTAAGTTAAGTCCTAGGTACATTGGTCCTTATGAGATTTTGGATCGAATTGGGTTGGTGGCATATAGACTTGCTTTACCTCCGAGATTGTCTGATGTTCATCCTGTATTTCACGTGTGTATGCTAAGACGATATGTTGGTGATGATAGCCATAAGATTCAACCAGAGGATGTGGAGCTCGATGAAAATTTGACTTATGAGGAGGGTTCGATATCTATTCTTGATAGGCAAGTGCGACAATTGAGGTCAAAGAAGGTAGCTTCAGTCAAAGTGTTGTGGCGTAATCATCCAACCGAGGAGGCTACTCAGGGAGTACGGAGGCGGATATGCGAGATAAATATCCTCATTTATTTGACGCGATGTATGATCTATATCCGTTCGAGGACGAACGTTATTTTAAGTGGTGGAGAATGTAATAACCTAATTTTTAAATAAGGGTTTATTTGGTAATTTTAGCTAAAAGGATTTTAAAAAAAATATATAAAATAAGGAATTTAGTGGGCCAAGCCCGAAAAAGGAAAAGGAAAAAAATAATTTAAAAAGGAAGGGCTGAAGCCCCAATTTGAAAGAAAGGAGAAGAATGATTTAAAAAGAAAAGAAGCCACCGTGTCGTAGGCAGAAAACGCGTGGCTGTAAAAAAGAGAAAAAAAACGCGTAGAAGAAAGGGAGAAAAAGAGAGGAAGGGAGAGGAGAGACATAAAGATTTTCCACCCAACTCATCAAGGTAATGACTCTAATCTTTTATTTAAGTTTGTTACATAATTATGGGTGAATCTTTATGGTGAAAACATGGGAATATTTTGAGGAATGAAGAAAGTTTAGCTCTAGGGTTCTCAATCAAAATCATTGATTTGAAAGGGCAAATAGTGTCGGATTTTAGACTTCTATATATCGTTGGAATCCACTCGTTAAGGCCTTCCCGAAACATATGTCTTGTCCGATTTTGAACACATTGACCGCAGGGCGTTTTCGTCCTTTAAAATTTGACTTTAACCGTTTAAGCCTCTAAAATATAGAAGTGGTTTACCTTAAGGGGTTTTGACCATTCTAAAATCCGTTTTTGTTTAGTTAGTGAGGCAATCCGAGACCGGAGAATGCGCTTTTGATTTATTAGGAAGTGTGCTTGAATTGAGAATTTGGAGACTTAAGCTTTGGATACTTGCTTTTCAAAACCCGTTTTAAAAATATGTTTGTCCGCTCTCGGTCCACGTGTTGGGACGAGCGTGCAGTGTCTTAATCGGTGTCCTTAAGGCCGCCCGCATATACTATACTTTCAAATAATTCAAAACTCTCTTTATAAATTATTTTGTGATGTGATATAGCTGGAGCTACGATATCGGGGCATCGTGTACGCTTCTTTAGCATTTGCATGTTTTCGATTTATCAGTATCATGGTATGCTTCCTTAGCATCGTGTATGCTTCTTGATGATATTGAGCATCGTGTATGCTTCCCTAGCATTGTGTATGGTCTCACATATTTGGCACATCGTGTATGTTGCCGTGGATTCATAGTGTTGAATAATTCTTTGAATCGCCACTTATGACGGTTCGTATATAAATTGTGCTTCGAGATATATAATATATTTGATAAATAGTGGTTTGACCTTGGTTGCTATTATATAATGATATATTCATGTGCATAATATTTTGTGTTTGTTGTGTGTTTGTATTTTCTAACACTTGTTCCGTGGTATTTGAAGTATGGTCGAGGATCTTACCGGGTTATATTTATGTATAACTCACTCCTTACCTCGCATGTCCATGTGCAGAGCACCGTCGTCGAGAACGAGGGTCAATTGAAGACTTCGTGAGTGGATTCTCGTTGGCCGAGGTGAGCCACTTCATTGCTCGGAGGCAACCATTTCAGCCTTATCTAGTTTATTTCTAGTTATTTCTTTTATTTTGGTTTACATGCCCGACACTCAAACTCATGTAACTTTGTCGATGTTTTATGGTCTTAGCGTGGGACGTGGGCTAGAGATTCTTTTTATCTTAGTTGGTGGTTTTCATAAATCGATTATGGATTTGGTTGGTGACTATTTCGCATTTTTATCATTAATAACGTTGTTGGACCTGCACTTATTTTCTTTTAGTGCTTTCGTAAATGATTAAGAGTATGATATATGGTTCACCTGGTGGTGGTGTTTGCTGGGTGCCAATCACGTCTAGCGGGTATTTTGGGACGTGACAATAAAACTAGCTTGAATTTTATCCAAAAATGCTTCAGCCAGCTGGGTTCGCATTGGGGTTCGTTTGGTTTGTTTGCCGATTAAGAGAAATGAAATGTTTAGAGGTTTGGCTTAAGAGCAGATATGGGCCGGGTCGGCTTAAATTTTGGGTTAGTCGTTTAGTTTTTATTTGGGCCAAGAATAAAATAGGGGAGGGGCTGGTCATTGAAGCTAGTAATAGTGGTCAAAAAAATTGATTTAAAACATAGCCCTTTTGTTAATAAAGTGATCAATTTAAACTGGTTTGAAATGAAATTAAGACAAGCCATTTAATCAATTAATTAATCAAGCTTCTTAACTCTGACAAAGTAAAATAATTATGTACCATAATGGATCAATTATAGTAATTAAGCCTCAAGTGACTTCATTTGACAATTTAAAAATACGTACTTAATTAAAACACTTGTTTTGACATAATCTTCATTTTTTAAATTAATAAATATACTTAAAATAGTACACAATTACTTAAAATATACATAACATATATAATTCGGCAAAATATCACCAAAAGCTGTTTTGGAAAGTATTTTTTGATTTTTCTGAATAATTCTTTTACTATGTTTGTGATTGAAGAAGCTTGACTAGTTAATTTAAAATTTTGGAGGGCAAAAATTGGTTGTCAACACAAGTCATGGAGGAGGAGATCAAGGCAATAGAGAAGAAAACACTTGGGAATTAACAACTCTTCCCAAGGGTCATCAAGCAATTGGTGTCAAATAGGTATACAAGGCAAAAAAGAATGCTCATGGAGAAGTGGAGAGATACAAGGCAAGACTTGTGGCGAAAGGCTACAAGAATAGGCATAACATTGACTATGAGGAAGTCTATGCACATGTTGCCCGCGTGGACACGATCTATTTGTTGGATCTCTTTCGAAGACAAATGAAGTGAAAATTCCATCAACTAGATGTCAAGTCGGCATTCTTCAATGGATATCTTGAAAAAGAAGTCAATGTTGGAGTGCCATTAGGCTTTCATGTAAAAATCACTAGATAAAGTGGTGAAGTCAAGAAAGCTTATACGGATTAAAGCAAGCTCCGCGAGCATGAAATAGTCGCATTGACATGTATTTTCAATACAATGGGTTTATTCGTTGTCTCTATGAATATGCTTTTTACATTAAAGTTCATACCAATGGAGATATTTGCTTGTTTTTCTTTAGTGATCTTATTCTGACGGATAATAACTCAACTTTGTTTGAAGCTTCAAAGTTATGTCCCTTGAGTTCGAGATGACGGACATAGGGCTCATGTCATATTACTTGGGCCTAGAAGTGAAGCAAATGGAGGAAGGAATCTTCATATCTAAATAAATCTATACAAAGGAGATTTTGAAAAGGTTCAACATGTTCGACTGCAACCCCGTGAACACCCCAATGGAGACTGGAACAAAATTGTCAAAGTTCGATGATGGAGAAAGGCGGGACTCCCTCCTCGTTCAAAAGTCTTCGCGGGAAGTTTCCGAGGTACTTGATTTGTACAAGGCCGCCTATATTTTCGCAAGCTGAGTAGGAAGTCGCTTTATGGAAGCTCCTACCTCCACTCTTGAAGGTCCCTAGAAGAATTTTCGTTACCTAAAAGGTACAATGGACCTTAGGTTTTTTTATACTACTTCTAATGACTTTAATCTTGTGGGATTTTGTGATAGTGATTATGCGGGAGATATGATGATTAAAAAAACACAGTAGGTTTTGTGTTTTTCTTAGGTGATTGTGTTATTTCTTGGAGCTTGAAGAAACAATACATTGTTACTCTCACGACTTGTGAAGCCGAATACGTATTGTTAAAATAGACGAAGATGTGTACGTCATGCGTTATTTGTCAAAAAGATTAAGTCACGAGCTCAATCTACCACAAATCAAGCCACGACGATTTGTGTTGACAACAAATCCACACAAGCACTTGCCAAGAATCTGACGTACCATGATCGAAGCAAGCATATAGACACTAGATATCACTTCATCAGAGAATGCACTGCCAAGAAGAAGGTAGAACTCAAGTATGTGAAATCTCACGATTAAATTGTAGATATCTTTACAAAGCCTCTCAAGTTTTTAGATTTTCAAAGATTCAGATCAAATCTTGGAATGAAAAAGAAAAATCAAAATTAAGGGGGAGATTTGTGAGACCCAATCAGATAAAAGGAAGTTGCAACAAGTTGCACCAGCAACAAGTTGCAAAAGCTGGACACAAGTCTTGATTTGCAATTGCAATTGCCGAAATTGCAAGTTGTAGAAACCAAGCATTCTGATTGGTCCAAAGTTTGGCAAGCTTTGCTATAAATAGATGACTCGGCTCCCGCCAAAGCACACCAACAAAGACAAGAATATTGCAGAGAGTTTGGAAAGCAGCCTGGCTTTAAAGTGATACAAAATAGTCTTGAAGAAAAATAAAGTGTATGAACGGGTGTTATAGTGAGGTGTCTAAAATAAAGAGTGTTATATCCCGTATTTTGTACATTGGGACAATCCGAGTTAACCACGATAAGTTAGGGACAAGACTATTCCGGGATACGAAGTCGAGACTTTTAACCACAATTTTGTTTTAAGACATAAGTTGCTTATAATTTTGTTGGTATGGAATATTAAGGAAAAGTCAGGGTTGAAAATAAATTAAAGAAAGTTGACAATTCATTTAATTGGGTTGCACGGGTCTATACGGGGTGTGGGCCATGGCCACATGGATGCTTAGTATAGGAAATAATGACTAAGTAAGGGTATTCATCATCTTCAACACTTAGAAAATTCAAGAAACTTGGAGAAAAAAAAGTCAAGTATCTCTACCATAGCTTGCAAAATTAAGGTCCAAAAATTGATCAAGAAAAAAAATAATTTCTTCTAAAGAATCAACCAATCGGAAGGTCCTCTTAACGTGGTGTAGTTGTTGGAACAAACAAAACATTCATTTGCAAGAACAAACCCTAGCCAAGTCGCTAAAGGGTGAAAGTGGTAAGGATTAATCTTCTTTTTCATATGTTATGGATGATTTATGTATGTTGCAAGATGTAGAAATGGATGAAATTCATGAAATATTGCATGTTGAAGTTGAGCCGGAATATGGCATATCAGGCATGGCTTGTAGGCATATGTGATGTTGTAGGTGAATGATGAACTAATTCTATTTATCATGTTTGGTTGTTGTAGTATGTAGAGACGAACGAAAAATCATGAAAGTGTCAAAGGTCAGCGGCGGCCGAACGTGGGTTGTGTTGTTTGGCAAGGAATGAACCAATTTTATTAGTATTTTCGTTATTGTCGTTATGGATTCTATGATGATCAGAAAGTTTAATGGGTTGGGGTTTACGGAATGGGTGGGCTTTTGGGTTAACGGCGGAC
>NW_026718544.1:0-40152 GCF_029784015.1 Lycium ferocissimum | reverse complement strand
AGGACAATGTTTAAAGGGGGGAAGGATGTTATAATTTTTGGCTTCGGAGGGGGATAATTCAACAAGTTGGGGTGCTATGTTTGATTTTTTTTGACAAAATTGGTTAAAAAAAATTTTGAGTGGAAATATTGGAAAAGGCATGGGAAAAATTGGAATTAAAAAAAAATTAGTTTCATGAATTACTAAAATTATGTACTAAGTAATTGGGAAAAAAAAAAAAAAAAGAAAAGAAAAACAAGGCCCAAGCCACAAGTTGGCCAATGGAAAAAAATCTATGGCCCTATAAACAGTTTGAAAAAAAAAGAAAAGGGGGCCTTTGGACATTTAGAGTTTTCAAGAATTTTCAAAAAAAAGGGAAAAAAAGAAAGAAAGAAAAGGGAGACCAAGGGCCCATTGGCCATGGTCTTAACTTTTGTCCCCCAAATTTTGTCCCCAAAAATTATTTTCTTTTTTACCCGACGACCCCCCCCTAGGCCGCGACTGCGCCCAAACCCGGCCCCCGGGGGAAAAAAACCCGAGAATAGTAATATATTTAAAAAAAGATTTCAAGGCAGCTTCGTTTTTCTTACTAACCAAAATTCTACTCCGCACACAAATAAAATACCAACAAAGGCCACACAGTCAACATAGCCATATACATATATATAGGCGAGCCGACAAGGCCGGCCGCGGGGTGAACAAACCGCCCCAAACATACAATACGTGCATATAGCTGTACGTACATAGCCACACCCACGTACATGTCTACGTACCCTGGCTACGTAGTAACAAAATCATATGACGGACAGTGGCCCCGCCTGCACTCAACAAATATACACAAAGCAACAAAGGCCGTACTAAAAATCCGGGCTCCGACAAGGGAGCTCTTTCAAGATAGCCGGACAAAATGAACCTTAAGTCAAGGCTCACTAAAATGTGTATCAAGACTCATACGCATGAAACAACCATACCAACAACAATATAAACAACATCAACAATCGACTTAAAACGCATTCTAGCGCAAATAGTCTTATTTTCCAAATAATGCAACAACTCCAAACCCAACTTTACACTTACAAACCAATATCAATATGTTCATATTCGCATACTAATTTAAGATCATTCAAACATAAACCAAGAGCATTCCAAGCTATATATCCAATATTCAACAATTCCATCAACTTCCATATTCAATCCAAAATTCTCATATATGCAACGAGACCATTCAACGAACTTACTAATTCATCTCCAACAAGCCACTTATATTCATTTCAACTCTATTCAATTCTTTTCAATGCAATTCAATACAATTCCATACAATTCAATATAACTTAATACAATTTAATTCACATGATATTCCAACAATACCATCAATATACTACTTATCCATATCTTCCAATTTATGAAACAACAACAACATTTCTCCTTCTTTCAAATTCAATCACAACAACCCAACTTTTATTCCTCCAACCATTAAATCTTTATTCTAACATCATAGAACCTACCTTAACAACAATTTCCATTCTAAATAAAATCAATTCACTACACCCTTCCATAATCTATCATTCGGCCAACACCCCCCCCCCCCCCCCCCATATGCATGTTTTTCATGGCTTTCCATATTTTCCATACATTACAACAACCAACACACAACACAACACAACACAACATAACACACAACACACACACACACACACTCACGGCACCACACACACACTTCCATAGCACATGAATTTCATTCCTTTTCATGCACACAACATACTCAAACATCCATAACACATAAGAAAAGGATTAAACCTTACCTTTTTCCTCACTTCTTCACTTGACTCAAGTTGGCAACTTGTATGAATACAAGTTCTTCTTGTTCCACAAATCACTTCACCTTACTAAGAACCCTTCAAGGGATTGTTTGGCTAAAAGAAACAAGTTGGAAACTCTCTCTCTTTTTCTTTTTTTTTTCTTTTCGGTTTCCTTCAAGGCCGAATGGCCATTCCCTTTTTTTTTCTCTCTTTCTTGCTTTCCAACTCTTGAGAATTCTAGAGAAATAAGATGAATAAATCATCTTTCCTCTTATATATATATACTTAACCCCCTTCCAATAATAATTAAGCATATAGCCCCTAAGCTTGGCTTGATTTTATTTGGCCAAATATTGCAAGTGGGGTCCACGGCCAAGTGGCCCCTTTTCTTGAAAATTCTAGCAATTTCTCTTAATTCATGAAAAACATTTCCCTTAGTTCCAAATTTGCCCCTAGCCTTTCTCCGTATTTCCATGAGTCGTTTTGCGAATTTACCTTTTTACCCCTAGCCTTTCTTAATATTCCAACTTTACAATTTTCCATACGCAACTTGTGTCACTTGCCTTGACTCACCCGAGGGTACAAAATATGGAATGTAACAACTCTGTGCTGGCTGGGACGAATACCCCGTACGCTGCTGAGGCTGTCCGCCTCGAAACTCTCCAGAATGCCCAGCCGATCTAGCCCTCTTGGGCTGGCCCCCTCGTCGTAATCTCTATCGGTGACGCCCCTATGTCGCTCCTCCATACCCAGGGCATATGCTGTGCCACTCGTGCAATGTCCATGAGAGACCATCGACATACATTGTCAATCAAATAATCATCCGGCCCCCCATAACATACGATGTACTAATGGCCATATCCGCTGTAATATGAGGAGCGTGCATGGCCAAGAAATCGAACTCAGATCGTACTCCCGGACGCTCCTACCACCCCCCCGTCCCGTATGTATAAACCCGTGAACCCCGCGCGTCCGAGTCTGCGAGGTAAAAATCGAAAAGCCTCCACAAACTCATCCCATCACCGCCGGAAGGGCACCTCGCCCGGATAGCTCCCACGACACAAACCAATTGGCTGCTATATCGTGCGGCCCGATACGACGCCATGATTCCACCGATGGGTCTCGGAGGCCTTGATAAGTCGCGGCCGTACGCCGCATCTCCCTAATAAACTCCCGAGGTCCTCCTCGAGCTTTGACCCGAAAAACTCCCGGCGGATTACAAGTCGAGAAAATAACGGGCCCTCTCAAAGAGACGCCCGTCCGCACGGTCATCCCCTCGCTCCGTGCCTCTCGAACACGCCCCGCTACCAACATAGGTGGCACTGGATCGCATCCCTCATAGCTCTATCCTCCGCCCCGGCCGAGGAGCCTTCCACTCGAATGTCGGGGGCGGGGCGGTGGGGCACGTAGTCCGGCATTTCATGCCCCTCGACGGTGATGGGGTGGCGAGAACTCGCCGCCGACCGGGGCACAATATCCGGCTCGGGCCGAGCATGGGTCACTCTCTCGGCCCCGACTAGGCTCTCTGTATGTTAGAGACTTGCCCTTGGGCGTAATCGCCTTTCTCGAGGCATCGCTTGAAAACATAACAGTTGTTGGGAGGATTCATCCCGATAACACCGCTCATCGCACGATCTAAGATCAGATGGAAAAGCAACATCCTAAATGTCCGTAGCCTCCCGTTTATAGATGTGGTGCACAACACACCGATAAACGTAGGACTCTACTAGACACGGCTTTGTGACACTCAGAGGACTAACCGCTCGATACCACTTTTGTCACGACCCAACCCCGTAGGCCGCGACTAGCGCCCGGCCCCAGGCACCGTACGTACCAAAACCGAGAATAATAACTCAGATATTTAGAAAAAGATTTGGGCAGAGTTTCCTCTGTTTTTCTTACTAACCAAAATTTACCTGCACACAGAAAATACCAACAAAGGCCACACAGGGCCAACATAGCCATATACATATATATAGGCGAGCCGACAAGGCTATGCGGTGAATAAACCGCCCCAAACATACAATACGTGCATATAGTTGTACGTACATAGCCACACCCACGTACATGTCTACGTACCTCGCACGGAGTAACAAAATCATATGACGGGATAGGGCCCCGCCGTACCTCGAACAAATATACACAAAATGTAACAAAGGTTTGTACCAAAATGCGGGCTCCGGACAAGGGAGCTCTTCAAGATAGCCGGACAGGAACCTAAGCCGGCGGCTCACTAAAATGTGTATCAAAGCACACACGCGGCATGAAACGCAACCCCGAAGAAAGGGGTCCGTACGAAATATGTACGAGTATGTAAAGAAGAAACACAATAACCGAATCATACGGAAACAAAGAGGACAAATAGGTAATACAGTACCCGGATCTCATAAAACTTACCTTGAACGTAACTCATGCTTTTCAAAATCATTAATGGACTGAGTATCATAATCAAAGAAATCATCATGAACATAGGTATACATAACATGCCCCGGCCCTCAAATGAGGGGCGCGGTAAGTAAAATCTTCATGTATATGCATATAACGTGCCCCGGCCCTCTAGTGAGGGACGCGGTGAACAATGCAGTGGAATTGCACAAATACATGCCCTGGCCCGGGACGCAGTGAAAGATGTCATAACAGCTCGCACGAGCGGAGTAGTGAGAAAACCATATGCAAAATAAAATATAGCACATTTACAGAGACTCGGTATCATAATTCAGATGACAAACCATATGACAGAAGCGGGTAGTAACCATAGTGTATGCATTTCGGATATCACAATAGCATATGTCAAAATAAGCTTTTGTAATCATGTTCATGTTTCAAAATACATTATGGGGCTTATCAAAATAATTCAAACGAATGTCATATAATAGTTAGGAGAGTAGCCAAGAGTTTTCCTTTGAACTTTATTCCAAAATAAGCCAAACGGAACAAATCGAGAAAAATCGGAAGTGGGCCCACCTCGGTTGAATGAGGTGGCGTACACAATTTTACGTACGTTACATTTCATGATGTCATTTGGTGAGGGTTTTAGGGTAGTCGGGTCTTATTTGTACAAGTTCTAAATGTTTAGGCAATTTTTTCTAACTATTCGTAACATATTCAATTCAATTCTCTTTTGAATGAAAAGGGGCGTTTTTAGACGTAGATTCCGAAGAATAGAGTGGTCCCCGAGGTCCAAATCCAATCCTATTACATCTAAGACATGCCAAGAGAAGAATAGGTAGAGCTTTACATACCTTTTATGCTCCTTACGCCTTTCCAAATTCACTTCCCGTTTCGCTGTAATACTGCAAATGGTCACATTGACCGGTTACTATTCATGAGACTTACAATTTCCAAGCTTAACCAATATTGTTCTATAAAAATTTGGGCAGCATCTCCCCTATACATATAGCATCCCCGAGATTCAACTCGGCTCAAAATGATCAACAACAACCCAACAACAACACCAAGAACATCAACAACCACAACACAACACAATACAATACACAACTAGTCTTCTCTTAACATAATGCAATAACTTCCATCCCGACTTCAAATCTTCAAATCAACACCATCATAGTCACATTCATTACTAATCAAAATCATTACAACGCCATTCGGAAACATTTCATATCATTTCTACACTATATACACAAGATATACAAAATATACACACCTTCCACCAAAGCCATAGTTTATCCAATTCTTCTAATCTTTAACATACACATTCATAACACATTTCCATCTTCTAAGTTCATCAACGATCATCATAATTTGCACCTTAACAACTTAATTCCATAATGTCACAAAATCATAAGAAAACGACATAAGTTCCCACATTCCATTTCAATGCAACTTACATCATTTTTCCTACATTTACAATGCAAGGATCACAACAACGCAATTAACATATTAAACAACATTAATCCATTTCCATTTCATCATACATGTTCCCACGGCTAACATGGAGATTTTCCAACTTTCACCAAATTCATTCAACTTTCATTTCCAATATTAATTCCACCCTACTCACAACTAGAATACAACTCATTGTGAATATACAACATATATACACACACGGCCACACTCCTATCTTCACACCCTTTACAAACTTCCATATTTCCATACTTTCTACTCATTTCTACATACTACAACATAAACAAAGGCTTTATAACATATAAAAGGAAATGAATCCTTACCTTTTCCTCCAATCTTCTTTACTTGCCCAAGTTGTTAAAACGACGAAACCGGCGGTCTATCTTCCGAAATAACTACGCCACGTTGTAGAGGGACCTTGAATTAGTAGGAATTCAACAAGAAAATAATTTTAGAGGCAAGATTTTGAGGGGTGAATTTCCTGGCCAAACCCGAAATGGTCCCTTTGGGTGTTCTTGGTTTTTCTTCTTTCTCTTCTTTCTTTGTTTCTTGAAAATTCTATTAGATAATGACCATTTATAATTAATTAGCACATGGAAATATTCATTAAAACCATGGGTTGGGCCTCACTTGGCCGGCCACCCCTTAAACATTGGGCCTAAATTTTCATTTTATTTTTTTGGGCCAACTCGGTTGATCCGGAGTTGGGCCTAGCCCACTGACCTTTCGACCTTAAAACGTTCGTATCTCCTTGTACCTACATCACCTGGGAACCCACGACATATGGATGGAAAGCTGATTCAATTATCTACAACTTCTATTTCTTGGTATTTTCCCAAATTCCAAACTTATAATACTGTTTTTGCCCCTCAAAGTCAGGTCACCCGAAAAACATTTTCTTAAAAATATTCGTTTGGAGGGCTTCCACTTTGATTTGGCCCAAGGGTACTTCATGAGTTGTGTTCAACTTTACATATGTGATTCATATGACTTTACAGAGGTTCCAAAAAAAAAAAAAAAAAATCTCGGTGTGTGGGCCCCACCCCAGTAGATAATCCGAGGTTCAAAAATACGGGATATAACATATTCCTACTAATTCAAGGGTCCTCTACAACGTGGTATAATTATTTTGGAAGATAAGTCGCTCGTTTCGTCGTTTTCACTTTTGGGACAAGTAAAGAAGTTGAAGGAAAAAGGTAAGATTCAATCCTTTTTTATATGTTATGAAGGATTCATTTGTGTTGTAGTATGTGGAAATGGATAGAATGCATGAAATTATGGAAGTTTGCATGGTAGTTGTGTGTGTGTATATGTGACCGTGTGTGTATGTGTTAATGTATAGATGAAATGGGTTGGATTTTATGTTGTATGCTAGTCGTGGTTATTGTGGAATTCGTAATAGGAATGAAAGTTGAATGAAAATGGGATGGAGTTGGAATTTGGCCTATGGCCGTGTGTGTATTTGGTAGGGGAATAATGATGGATTTATTTTGTTTAACATGTTAGATGCGTTGTTGTGATCTTTATAGCGTGAATAAAGGTTTAACGATTTAAGTTTGGCATTAGAATTGCATACATGTTATTATGGGAAAGTATGTGCGCTAACATAGATGTTATGTAATTATGGAAACTTGTTGTTTAAATGCTAGTTGTGATTGTTGTTAATGAATTTGAGAGATGATAATGTGTTATGAATATGTTTGTTGAAGAATGGAAGTTTCGGATGAGTTATGGTTTTGGTGGAAGGTTTGTATATTTTGCGAATAATATGAACAATCATATGTAATGCCTCCAAATAATGTTGGAATGATCTTGATGAGTAAATGAGTATGAAAACATTGATGTTAGATTGGAAATGTGGAGTTAGTGTGGAAGTTGCCGCTTTATGTATAAACATGACTATCCATGTTAGTATGTGATTCTAGTCAATTATTGATGTTGTTGTGGTTGTTGTTGTTGACATTTGAGCCGAGTTAAATTCTCGGGGTGTCATATTTATAGGGGAGATGCTGCCGAAATTTCGGTAGGCAAATACTAAACCCAAGTTGGAAGTTTGAACCTCATGAATAGTAATTGGTAAATGTGACCATTTGTAGGTTTTGGACGAAACGGGATTTGGATTTTGGCAAGCGTAAAAGGCAAACAAGGTATGTAAAGCTCTCCCATTCCTTCTCTTGGCATGTCAGAGATGTACTAGGCTTGAATTTGGACCTCGGGGACAACTCTACTCCTCGGAATCCACGTCCAAAGACGCCCTTTTTCATTCAGGAGAATTGAATCGAATATTGCACGAATAGTTAGAAAAAGCCCTTAAACCTCAGAACTTGTACAAATGCAATCCGATTATCTTAATATCCTTGTAAGTGACGTTATGAAGTCTAACCTACGTAATTTACATACGCCACCTCATTTGGTCGAGGTGGGCCCACTTTAGCCGAATTTTTCCTAATATCCTATTTAAACTACCTTTGAATGGAAACCAAGGAAAACTTTTAACTACCTTTCTAAGTTCTTAAGAATAACTGTTATAATTATTTTATCGAGTCTTATGACCCACTTTGAGATTTGAAAGCGCTTCAGAAAGACTATTTTGACACGAACCGTTCTGATGTCCGAAAGACTTATGTTTGGACTATTGTCTAACGTTCACTATAAGGTCTGTCATTTGAGTTACGCTATCGAGTATCTGTATATGTTTTATATTTTGATATACACAAATGACCCCTAAAGTTCTATTTCGAAAGGAATCCTCTGCGGTCATTAAAAGGTATGTGCTATGCTTCGTCCGGACCCCTTCTTCTTGATATGTCGTTTGATTATTCCGTCTGATCTCTGTGTATGCTGTACATTTTATATTGCATTTAGTTTCTCACTACTCCACTCGTGGATGCCTCAATGCTTCCTTCGAGCCGGGCCGGGATATGTAATCACGCGTATTCCACCGCATTGTTCGCCGTGCCTCGATGTGAGGGGTATATATGTACATGGGTTGTGGAGTATGCTGTGCCATGTACACACTCTGATATGATATGATATGATATGATATGATATGATATGATATGATATGATATGGCCATCTGATACGCTATGATATGCACGCATTTACGATCCCCCGATATGATATCTTTGTGGCGCCGGGCGGGGGGGCGACCACCTACATTTCTTGAGTCCCATGATGGGGGACCGACTTTGGCATATTTTCTGTTGTGCATTTGCCTATGTTTTATGAGTAAGCATTTCGATACTAAACTCGCATTTATGTTAAAGTATCCTACGTTCGCCATGATTGTTGTTGTTTTTATGCTTTACATACTCGCACATATTCCGCGCCGACCCCACGACTTTGGGCTGCGTTTCATGCCGCGCAGGTACACCCCGTACGATGCAGTTAAGCAGAGATGTTCCGGCGTTGGCAAGCTCCACTTGCTCTCGGAGTGCTTTGCCGTGTCGGATTATGCATGTTATGTGTTACGATTATGTGGTAGAGACTTTGCGTACAGTAGTTGTGGATTCGAATGTCGATTGTAATGACGCTCCATCAGCGACGTGTCATTCTCATTTGCGGTAGATTCCATATGATTACGGATGCAATAGGATTTGTAAACTACGAAAGGATACTTCCAAAATATTTGTTGTATTTATAATTTTTGTCGATAAGTCCGGAAGCTTATGTACGTAATAAGAGTCCGTGGGTTCGCTCGCTCCGAATGTGGGTCGGTGCCCATCACACCCCATAAAATCGGGTGTGACACTATTGACCTCATCCTATGATGGTTGATCCTCTAAGAAAAGATATAGTGATAATGATAACGATGATGATGATGTGCTTTTATTTATGTATTCTTATATATGTGTGTATATATATATAGAGTCATGTGTAACACCGAGCCTTGATATGGCGGGTACGAATATGATGTGAATGATACCGAGCATATATATGGCGGGTATGATATCTATTACCCGCATACCACTGCAGTTGGGTACGAACATAATCGAGCCTTACTATGGCCGGGTACAGATATTACCGAACCTTACTATGGTCTGGTACAAATAATATCGAGTCTATATGGCTGGGTATGGTATTGTACAGGGAGGTATGTGGATGTATGAAATATTTCTTCTAGAGAAAGGGTAAGTAAGTATGATGAATGTCTTAAGAGGTATTATGAGATATAAAAAGTTTTTTGTCACGACCCAACCCCGTGGGCCGTGACTAGTGCCCGAGCTGGACACTCGTACACACCCATTAACCAGAATCAGCATACAAATAACTTATACACATACAAAGGTCAGACGTCATCTCAAACTGTCGCATATAAATATATATACCGCACAGAAGCCGGCAAGGCTGTCAC
This sequence comes from Lycium ferocissimum, assembly GCF_029784015.1. Classification (NCBI taxonomy): domain Eukaryota; kingdom Viridiplantae; phylum Streptophyta; class Magnoliopsida; order Solanales; family Solanaceae; genus Lycium; species Lycium ferocissimum. The sequence goes on along the minus strand of NW_026718544.1, from coordinate 30,155 downwards.
AAAACACAACATCCCAAAATATATATATACATACGCAAGTCGATAAGGCTGCCATGGCGAATGGGACCGCCCAAAACATAATTTACATAGACATAACTGAACAGTAACTATTCACAACCCACACATGTGTCTACAGACCTCTAAGAGTTTCAACGGCATAATATGACGGGACAGGGTCCCGCCGTACCCCCGAATCGACGTACATATACACAACGAAAAGTCCGTACCAAAATATGGGCTCGAACAAGGGAGCGCTCCCGCAGATAGCGAAATGGATATCCTAAGGCGGCGGATCACCAAATCGAGCGTACGCCGCGGGTATGAAACGCAGCCCCCGAAGAAAGGGGGTCAGTACGGAATATGTACTGAGTATATAAGGCATGAGATACGGTAGACGGGGTATAACCAAAGTAAGAAGTACAGAAAATGCGACAATATCCAGAATTTCAAAATACTTACCTTTAAAACACAAACATGCATATTAATATCACATATATACATACATATCTATCCGGCCCATTATAGGACTCGGTGAACATGGTCGACACCCCGTCATTGGAGCCATAACACATCATACTCCAGAACACAGCATAACTCCATAAACACATTGTCACGACCCAACTAGGGGCCGCGACGAGTACCCGATACTTGTACCGGGCACCCCCTGTCATAGGTCTTGTTCTTGTTACTAAGTGGGCCGTATGAACACACCGGCATTTTTTTCCATAACATCGCCGATAATAGCATACATATACACGAGTAGTAGCAATCCGCCGTACCGACATATCACACGGCGACAAAGACAACTAGGTACGTGAAACATCCGTACATATACGTACGAGCCTCTAAACAAAATACATGTAATTACAAGTGGTGACTTTATTTGAATCCAAATATATACACAAAAGTAGTACCCGAACGTAGCTCGGAACAACTGGAGCGCCTCTCAATGTACAGCTGGAAAAGCTCCTAGGGGTCGAACCGTCAACTTTGTCTACTGCGTGGCATGAGAGACGCCCCCCAAGAAAAGGGGTCGGTGCGAACGATTGCTACCGAGTATGTAAGCCATAGAAATAATACAATGAAGCATGTAACATGTGAGCAATAACAACGTGGGACCAAAGATCATGTAACGAGATAAAAGGATAATCTGTACTGTAAGTGCCTCTCAGGCGGATGTCATGCTTGCTTATTATATTTTTTTCAAAAACATTTCTTGTCATATACATGTGAAAATAAAACAAGTCATATCGCCGAAATACGTCGGCTCGCCCACATGTGTCCCGCGTCCGGCATCCCGCGTCGGGATGGAATTACGCCCCGACCGGTGGCGATGCGTCTATAGCGCAACATGTATCCATTCCCCAAAATTTCCCCATTTTCATATACATATCATATACATGTCATGTACATATCATATAAACGACATGCATAAGAACCCAAAGAAAGTCATGTGTCTATCGGAGTGACGTAAGGTCGGTAGCCTCCGATTACCTTATGAAATAATCACGGTCGCTTCGTCCCACCTTGAAGGAACAACCATTATAAGGCGAGACCATCAATGAATAGCAACACCACGAGAAAAAACATAAAATAAGATTATAAAGTTTCTATGGACGAAGTAACGGAAACCGATATGCACGTATATCGAGACTCAAGTGGCGAACATAAAAACACGGTCATCATGTCCCATTGGGTCATCCACGAAGATTTCAAGGCATTCCGATTTCATTTACCAAGGTTGCGGACGTTTGAACACCACTTTACCTTAAAGCACAAGTTGTGGATTCAATTCTATTGAATGAAAAATGAATAAATTTAGGTGTCGTTTCCGAGGGGTAGGACTTTTCCCGAGGGTCGGATTTCGACCTATACTAACCAGGACATGCCAAGGAAAGGAGAGGTGGACTTCACATACCTTTTCCGCTTTGCTCACGTCTCCAAACTCAAGCTCCAAGTTCGCCAAAATCTACAATTTGGTCACAATTACCAAAGGTTAATCTTAACCCATACTTGCCCATAAACAAAATTTGGGCGAACCTCCTATACGTATAACATCCCGAGATTCATAGTTGGCCAAAATAACAACAACCATACCAACAACAATATAAACAACATCAACAATCGACTAAAACGCATTCTAGCGCAAATAGTCTTATTTTCCAAATAATGCAACAACTCCAAGTCCAACCTTACACTTACAACCCAATATCAATATGTTTATATTCACATACTAATTTAAGATTATTCAAACATAACAAGAGCATTCCAAGCTATATATCAAATTTTCAACAATTCTGACAAATTCCATATTCAATCCAAAATTCTCATATATGCAACGAAACCATTCCAACGCACTTTCTACCACATGAATTTCATCCATTTTCATACTCCACAACATGCATAAACACTCATAACATACAAAAGAGGAATTGAACCTTACCTTTTCCTCAACTCTTCACTTGACTCAAATTGACAACTTGTATGAATGTGTCCTTCTTCTCCACAAACCACTTCACCTTACCAAGAACTCTTCAAGGGATTGTTTGGCTATGGAGAACAAGTTGAGAATTCTCTTATTTTTTTTTTTTTTTTCTCTCTCGGTTTTCTTTCTTTTTCTCTCTAGGTAGAATGGCGAAGTCTCTTTCTCTCTTTCTTGCTTTCTTGAAAAGTCTAGGGAATTAAGATGAATAAATCATCTTTCCACCTATATATATATATAGTCTCTTCCAATAGCAAGCAACCATATTGCCCCTTAACTTGGCTTGATTTAATTTGGCCAAGTTTTGAAAGTGGGGTCCATGGCCAAGTGGCCCCCTTTCTTGAAAATTCTAGCATATTTCCTCTAATTCATGAAAAATATTTCCCTTAGTTCCAAATTTGCCCCTAGCCTTTCTCCGCATTTCCATGAGTCGTGTTGCGAATTTACCTTTTTACCCCTGGCCTTTCTTAATATTCCAACTTTAACATTTTCCATAAGCAACTTGTGTCACTTGCCTTGACTACTTTGGGGTACAAAATACGGGATGTAACACCACGTCTACTCCGAACACATCATAACGCGAGAACACGTCATAACGCCACGTATATAGATATACGAACCTTGCACGTATGAGGGACTCGGAGAAAGATGCAAAACAAAATGCACACACAGAATGGTAAATAGTCATATGTATATAAATCATCCTTTGAGACTCAATAGATAAGTAAGTAATCAACGCTCGAGGGTTAAGACGATAGTCATGTTAAGTTCTTTCAAAATGTCGTTAGAACCATACAAAGGAAAGTCTCGGGGACCTTGGACATGTATCAAACTAATCGAGCCTTTATGAAAAGTTACGGACATTATTCGCTTTAGGACCCTCTACGACGTATCGAAACGATCAGAGCCCGTCTATGAAAGTTAGGGACCTTATTCGACATAGAATCCTTTAGGAACGAGAACTCTTTATGCAACATTTACTATCCATCTTACAAAAGACACAAGGACCATAGCTCGACTATATTAGGAATGCTAACATCAAGAAGTGAATAAGAATCGTGACATGCTCGGATCTTATGAATAGAGTTACCCCAAAGCTCGTATCGTATCTTACTTACATCTAAGACATGCCAAAAGAAAGAAGGGATAGGCTTTACATACCTCTTCCGCTTCCTAAGCTAATCCGAACTTAAGTCTCGTGCTTCCCAAGATCTACAACAACGTCATTAGATACTAAACATTAGTTATAGGTACTTAGAAATTCAATCCTAAGCTAGCACTTTATTTACGAAGTCGGCAGCATTTCCTTTTTATAAATTCAACAAACCCAGGAATTTAACTTTCGGCAAATCATCAACAACAATACCAACAACCATATTAACAACATCACAATTAATTCAAAACGTATTCTAACGTTATAACTTTTCTACATAATTCGACGGCGTTTCATTTACATTCAATTCAACCATACAATCAAGCCAACATCAATGCTCACACGTTCAAGTACTAACTGAGATCATTCAAACAAGACTCAAGAACACTTCAAACAATCCGCACATATTCAAAACGTCTCACAACATACGACACCACCGAAACCTCCAAACTCAATAAGAACAACAACGACACATTCTTTCTCTCCAAATTCATGAACTATACCAACAATCCACACGTTAACAACATCATTCTCATGAATACAAGAAACTATATTAAAATCACATTAGCTTCTAAAACGCCTAAAACGATTACAACCTCAACTTGAACCATTAAACCTTCATTTTTATCATAGAATCCATAACAACAATGTTATACCCCGTACTTTGTATGTTGGAATATTCTAAGTCGATTGCGACAAGCTAAGGACAAGGTTGTAAATTTTTCCGATTTTGTTAAAAATGCATAAGTTGCACATTCATCTTTTTATTGGTAAGGAATGTTAAGGGTAAAATTGGAATAAGAAAAATTTGGGTTGAAAGTGAAATTATGGAAACTAATGTCGCATGAAATATGGGGCCAAAAGTGAAAATTTGGAGACTTAATTTGCATGAAATTAAAAGCCATGTGACTATGCACATGACTTGTGGGCCAAGGGCCACTTGGTTGGTTAATACATGGAAATAAAAGATGACTAAGTCATCATTTTTATCACCCTTAGCATCTAGAAATTTCAAGAAAAATGGAGGAGAAAAAGAAAAGGCCATACAAGCCAAGAATAAGAAAAGTGAGGTCAAGAATTAGCCATCAAAAATTTTGGTTCTTCATGCAAACTTACTAAGTGGAGGGTGCTCATTAACGTGGAAGTGTTGTTGGAAGCAATAAACTATTCGTTTTCATCATTCACCATCCTAGCTAAGTTGGAAAGTTGAAGAAGAAAGGTAAGGTTTAATCTTGTTTTGATGTGTTATGGATGGTTCATGTGTGTTGTAGTATGTCAAAATGGATGAAATCATGAAAATATGGATGTTAGAGTTAGTAGTGTATGTTAGTGTTTTAGCCGGTGGTGTGTTGTGTAGTAGAAGTAATGAATAAATTCTAGTTAGCATGTTTTGATTGTTGTTGTGTGAAGAAAAGAATGAAAACCATCTATATGTGTGTGTGTAGGTGTTGGTAAAAATGGGTTGTGTTGTGTGTTAGGGAATGAAGTAATACTACCTAGTGTTTTAGTTGTTGTCGTTGTGAATTCGATGTTGATAATGAGATTTTAATGAATCAATTTGAAGTTGTGATGGTTGTGGGGCTGATTTGGAAGCCAATGTAACTCTTATGTAAACTTTATATTTGGGATAATGACATTGTTAAAGAGTAGATTGTTGGCGTGGTTCACGAGTTCTAGAAGAAAGAAATGCGTTAAGAGTGGTTATGTTGAGTTGGGAGAGATTTCGGATAAGGTGGAAGTATGGTTGGGTTGTTGGAAATATTATGTTAATTGTTTAAAGTGTACTTGAATATCGGTTGAATGGCTTTGGATTAGTAATCGAACGTATAAACGTTGGTATTGGTTTGTATGTAAGTAGTTAAAGTGAGTATATTGGAATATTATGAATGTTGTTGAATTATGTAAAAAGGGCTACTAATGTTAGAAATGCATTTTTTGAATTGATTGTTGATGTTGTAGTTTGGTTGTTGGTGTTGTTGTTGTTGAAATTGGCGAGTTGAAATCTAGGGGTTGGTGTATTTACGGAAATGTCGCCAATTTTAAGAATTTGTATTCATTTGGAATCGGGTTCCTAAATGCTCTTAGCTAATATTTGATACTTAATGGCATATTGTAGAGCTTGGGAAGTTCGCGACGTAAGATTGGATTAGCTTCGAGAATAGACGATGTGTAAAAGCTTTCCTTTCATTTTTGGCATGTCTTAGATATGGCTAAGTTATGATATGTTATGAGCTTCGAGGGTAATCCTATTCTTAACGTCCGAGTATGTTTAAGATGCCTATTTGCTTCTTGATGATGGCATCCTTATATGGTTTATATATCCTTGATACGATTGGATTTGAAATGCTATGTATATGGTTGGTTAGAAAGGATCTTATGTTTAAAAATGTCCGTGACTTTCATAGACAAAACCGGATGGCTTTGATTTGTTCGTAGAAAGTCCTAAAAGTGAGTAACGTTCGTAACTTTCCGAGGTGGACTCGGATTGGTTTGACGTATAACTATGGTCCTTTGATATATTTATGACGTTTGATATGTTTAAAGGGTGATGTCCGAAAGATGCTTGATATAACTTTTGTCCCGACTATCAAATGACGGTCGTTTACACTATTTCTTATTGTAGTCGAATTATGATCCTTATGTCTTTTGTATGACTAAATTTCTAAAGTTTCATAAAAGTTGGTTTTCAAAAGAATTTTGTTCCTAAACGAATCCGAAACTACGAACGCCCGTAACTTTCAAGAAAGGGCTCGGATCGCTTTGATATCTTTGCAAATGATTTCATGACGAGTAATGACTTTGATTTTCATAGGCGGGCCGGATTGGGTTGACGCTCGTCCATGGGTCCCGACTTTTCTATGTTTGGTTCTAACGACCTATTTTTGAAAAAGCATAATACGACTATCTTTCCGACCCCCGAGTATGATTACTTATTTATCTGTTGAGTCTGAAATAAGGACTTTTATGTATGTGATTGTGATACGCGACTACGGTTTACAAGTTCGGTTTGATATGTTCTAGTGACGTTCGGAAGAAAATCTGGTTGACTCTTGTTTTGGCCTATAAAAGATGGTTCGTTTCGATTAACCTAATAAGTCCTTGAAAATGTTTTAAGCTCGTATTTGGTTACTTATGATTCTGCTCGTGCATTACGTTGTTACATTTTTCGCCGGGTCCAGGGCCGGTACGTGTGATATTGACCGCTGGGTACTCGACCGCGGTATGTGTGTATGTGACATTGGCCGCTGGGTACTTGACCGCTGTTATATCCCGTATTTTGCACGTTGAAATATTTTAAGTTGGATTGCGACAAGTTGTGGATAAGACTTTTAATTTCCGATTTTGTTTTTGTTTTAATGCACAAGTTGCATATTCATCTTTTCATTGGTATGGAGTGTTAAGGGTAAATTTGGAATAAGGAAAAGTTTGGGATGTTGAATAAGTTATATCGTATTGTATGGAGTTTTGGACATATCCGGGTATGCAAATAAAGAGATCGGTATATAAAAGTTTTAGGTCTCGAAATAATTTCATCGGATGAACGATGAAAGCGCTACGGAGGTCGGGTACATGATCGGCTGCTAAGAGATGCTAAGCTACGATCTTCTCTGATGACTTCGGGCGACTTTTTAAAGGGGCTTAACCCTCATTTTCAGCCAAAAATCAGACCAAAATCATCCCAAATATTCTACAAAATTCCCCCAACCTTTCACCACTAACTTTTAGCCCGAAACCAGGTATAATTCTCAAATTCCGGTCCAGACAGCGTATAGTTGCGGCTTCAAAACTGCGTAGTGAGGAGCTTTGTGGCTTAGGTTCAAGGTGGAGGAGTAAATATATAGCATTATTATCGAGGGGAAGGTATGAATCTCTTTCTATTTGTGTTAATATTGGTTTATTTACGGAGAAAGAGTTTGTAAAATCGTTATAAAATGGTTCTGTGATGGAAATATGGGACAAATACCATATGGAATGTTTATGAAGTATTTTGAAATTGGAAATATTATGGTTAATGTTGGTATTGTTGGAATTGTTGTTGGTGTAAATTATGAATTTGGAAGGAAGAAATGTTATGGTTGTTCATGTTGAGTTGGGAAGGTTTTGGGTTCTATGGCATATTATTTGGATTGTTTGAATATTTTTGTGGATTGTTGGAAATGTTATTGAATCATGTTTGAATGGTTGATGTTGTTAGAATGTTTGTTGGTATTGTTGTTGATGAATTTAGCCGAGTTGAAATCTCGGGGTTGTTGAATTTACGGGGGAAGTCTTCGCCAAAATTTCTGTAAATAAAGTAATGGCTTGGAATTGAATTCTCCGACGCTTATGGCTAATGTTCGATGCCTATTGATGTTGTTGTAGATTTTGAGAAGACGAGACTTACGTTTGGATTAGCTTAGGAAGCAAGTGAGGTATGTGAAGCTTACCCTTCTTTTCTTTTGGCATGTCTTAGACGGATTAAGGTATGACATGATTTGTGCCTTGGGGTAACTCCATTCGTAAATTTTGAGTAGGTTTGTGATTCGTATTTGCTTGATGTTGGCATCCTTGGTATGTTCCGTATGTCTTGGATATGATTGAGTTTGAAGTGTTGCGTAAGCGATTTTTATATGTTTCTTATTATTCGTACCCCTAATGCAGTCGAGTTACGATCCTCACGTCTTTTGTATGACTAAATTTCTAAGGTTGCAAAAGAGTTACGTTTTCAAAAGAATTTGGTTTTAAAAGAGTTTTGTTTTCAAAAGAGATATATGCCTAAACGACTCAAACTTCAAACGTCGTAACTTTTGCATACGGCCTCGAAACGCCCCAAAACATAATATGTAAGTTCATAAGCCATCACTCTCCCCTACCCCCTCGTAGTCGGGCTCGGACGGGGGTCGGCACCGTCCGTGGGGCCCGCGGCCTTTCTATGCCACCTTTATGGATTTTTTCGAAAATTTAATATTTTCTTCACTATGATTATTTATTTTTTTAAATCGAGTTGGAAATAAGGATTTTATGTCCATGATTTTGATACGTAACAACGGTTTCGAAGTTTGGTTTGATATGCCCCGAGCGAGATTCGGGAGGAAACTTGTTTTGCCTATGGTTTTGAATTTTCAAAAAAGGGTTCGTTTTGATCATTCGGTTGAGTACGTGATGATGTCGATATGCGTGTGGTTACTTACGATGCCGCTCGTGCGTTCGTGTTACCTCTTTCACCGGATCCGGCCGGTATATAATCGTGCGCACTATGATATGCTCGGTATTATCTTTGTGTTACGGTTCCCGAGACCTCGCCATAGGGGCCGGGTTCCGTTTATGAGTTATCTTTGTGATATGGCTTATGATATGTTGTGATGGTGTGCTATGTTCGGGGTTGTACGGAGATTTGAAACTTCGGTGTTATGCTTTGTGCCGTGGCGCGTATAGGGTGGCGACCACGTTACGTCCGCCGGTCCTATGGACGCATTTGGTACGTGATGATGATGTTGATGATATGATGAGTTTGTTTACGGATGGTGGGGCAAACCCAATGGTGGGGCAAACCCGAAGGGCAAACCCAATGATGAGGCAAAATTCCACATTGGTTTAGGCAAATCCCACACTGGTTTAGGCAAATCCCACATTGGTTTAGGCAAATCCCACATCGGTTAATGTTATCTCGTATGACAGATTATGATGTGTTCGGTATGAGTATGTATGATTTATGTATCGGATGTAAGTACTTAGGTAATTGGGTTATTACGACTTCATTTTCTGTACTTTCTGCTTTGCATACTCAAGCACATATTAAAAATCGACCCCTTCTTTCTTCTGGGGCCGCGTTTATGCCACGCGGTGTACCCACGGATGAGTAGGTGATGTTAGCGAAAGATGTTCCAAATTGGATTGGCGAGTTCCATTTCTTCGGAATGCTGCCGAGTCCGAGTGCTTGTATGGTATCTTGAGATGTTAGTGAGACTTTGCGAACGGTGTCGAGTGTATGATATGTCGGTTTTGTTTTGTAAGCGGCTATATAAGCCGGTGTGTTTGTATGCATTATGCTACCGATGTGTTTGGCAAGCGCTTATGCATTATGTTTCGTGCCTTATATTACGCTTTTACTGTAGATTTTATTTGCTTTGAAAAAAAAAAAAAAGGCATGTTTGTTTTACGAAAAATTTTCATAGCGTGCGCGTGTTTTTGTTTTGTGGGCCCAGTATGGTTATGTGGATTACGAGAGTCTGCGGGTTCGCTCGGCCCTAAGTAAGGGTCGGGTGCCCGTCATGCCCTATCGGAAATTGGGGTGTGACAACCGCGGTATGTATATATGTGGTATGTGATATGTGATAATATGATTATTGTCTCTTACACCGAGTACCTCGATAGAGGGCCGGGACACGCTATGTATATGATGATATGATGATGACATGATTCTGTACACCGAGTCCCTCACTAGAGGGCCGGGACACGCTGTACACCGAGTCCCTCACTAGAGGGCCGGGACACGCTGTACACTGAGTCCCTCAGTAGAGGGCCGGGACACGCTATATGTATATATATGATGATGATATGATGATTAACACCGAGTCCTCATCTAGAGGGCCGGGACACGCTATATGTACATATATATGATGTGATATGATAATATGATGTATGATGATATGATGATTCCGTTTACCGAGCCCCTCACTGGAGGGCCGGGACATGTTATATGTTATATGTGTGTCTTCTGAAGTGTGAGGTGTATTTTGAAGTATGATATGTATTCGAAAATGATGTGACACGAAGTATGATGTGACACGAAGTTTGATGTGATATATGATAACATGGTGGTATGATGATTACTTACTTATGGTTCTAAGTCCTACGATGGTTCGGATATGATATGAATATGCAATTTAATTATGTTTTAAAGGTAAGTCTTGTGGGTTCTGATTATTGCACTACTTTTCTGAACTCCTTACTTTGGTTATGACCTCGCTTTTTGTATGCTATGCTTTACATGCTCGCACACATATTCGTCACGGACCCCGCTTTCTTCGACGCGTTTCATGCCGCGCGGTACACAGATGAATAGATGATTTTAGCGAGAAGATGTTCCGGTTTGGATTGGCGAGCTCCACCCTCCGGAGTGCCGCCAAGTCGAGTGCTTTTGTATGGTATCCGAAGTTATGGTAGAGACTTTGAGACAATGTCGTGTGTATGTTATCATGTCGGCTTGTGTAGAAGTGGCTAGGCGAGCCGATATGTTAGATTTGTTTTGTTGAGCTATGTAAGCCGATATATCGCCTTGCGTTATGTTACGGTTTGTTATGACTACGAATTTCATTCGATTTGAAAAAAGATGAAAAGCATGTTTGTTTTTAAAATTTTCATTATGCGCTTATGTTATGTTTTGCAAAATATGGCTATGAGTATTACGAAAGTCGGCGGGTTCGCTCGGCCCTAGATAAGGGTCGGGTGCCCATCACACCCTATCGGATTAAGAAATGTGACAAAATTGGTATCGGAAGATTAGTTCGTCCTAGGGGTTGTAAGCAAAGTCGTGTCCGGAGAGTCTTGTTTATGTGTGTTGCGCGCCACATTAATAAACAGAGGGCTGGCATCTAGGGTGATTACTCTTTCTTTCACATCCGAGATCGTGCCATACAGAGCCAAGCTATAGGAAATGGGATTTCTTGCGCTAATCTTTGATTTTCACAAAATGAGCAATGATAGAGAGAGAGAGGATTGATGATGTTGGAAGTTACTAAGCACACGGGTAAGCAAAGGTATGAAAGATATATATTGAGTCGGGAAAGATATTGAAATTGCGATTGAAAAAAATAAATACTATCTTAAGCGGTCGCGCGTACAAGAGTGTCACATCAAAGTCAGAGGGGCGGCGGAATATACATCGCCGGATATATATGCACATATACAAACATAAGGGCCATTATGGCCACCATAACAAACGGGACCGCATTCAGATGCAAATCATGAACAAATCGAACATACATAGGACCCACGACCCACAAATATGACTACGAGCCTCTACAAATCATATCGGAATCATATGACGGGACAGGGCCCCGCCGTACCCCAAATAGTCAAATATACAGAAGCATGTACATCACAAAAGATATGTACCAATATATGGGCTCCGGATCAAAGGAGCACTCTGTAACGGCAGAATGTGTGGCCTACACTGACAGATCACGAACCTCTGTACCTGCGGGCATGAAACGCAGCCCCCGAAGAAAGGGGGTCAGTACGAAAGATGTACTGAGTATGTAAAGCATAAAGTACAGAAGTCCAAACCATAACTGAAGTGAAAAGTACAGAGCGAAAATACCGGATCAACATATATACCAAACCTGTACTGAAGACATATGTACATAATGCAAATAGAGATCATGCATAAGGCTCAGGAACGTGGTCACCACTCCGACGCTGGTGCCACACACAACATACTCCAGAAGGTTTCAAATCTCCGTACAAACCCCGAACATATCATATCACACATATCGTATCGTGACATATCATGTCATCGGAACAAATCATGTCATCGCCCATATCACGAAGATAACTCCATATACGGTAACCGGCCCTATGGCGAGGTCTCGAAACCGCAACACAAAGATACTTCCGAATTTATCATAGTGCGCACGATCACAAACCGGCCCGGAACCGGCGAACGAAATCATAGTATAGGCACGAGCGAGTAGTGCGAAAGCCATATGCAAATACACAACTATATTCCAAGAATCGACAAACAGATACATATACATATTCGTATTAAGATCGGAAGGCTCAAAGTAAGTATCGAGTCTGTCAGAATTAATATGCAAAAGATGTGAGTCTTTAGATTTACACAACTTTCGAAAAATACTTCATAAACTATTTTCTGAAAATTTAGTGTCGTTCACATTTATAAGCTTTCAAATAACTTATGGATCACACCAAACGGAGTCTTCAAATTCATAGGCGAAGGTCCTCCCTTTATATCATACAAAAGTAGATTAAGTAAGACCAACGAAAGAAATCTCGGGCTAGTGGGCCCACCTCGGGTCAAGTCGAGGTGGCGGACATAAATTATGAACTTTAGACTCTATGGAGTCATCTATGTAAGCTTCAAAACAACTCCATCACATTTGCGCAAATTATGGATATTCGAATAGTTTTTCCAACAAAACATAAAGTTCATGATTCAATTGTACTGAATGAATAGTAACTAAAATCAAACTCGGGTTTCGATGAGCAGGATAACCCCCGAGGCTCAAATTCAAACCTAGTATATCTAGGACATGCCAAAAGAAGAAAAGGGATAGCTTTACATACCTTACGTGCGTCTTACGCTCGCTTAAACTCAAATCCCGTTTGCTTCAAAATCTGCAATTGGGTCATAGTTGCCAAATATAGGTTTCAAGCTTTTATGCATTCAACTCAATTCCATATTTGTCTACCGAAATTTCGGCAGCATTTCCCCTATAAATTCAACATCCCCGAGACTTAGCTCGGCCATAATATCAACAACAACAACCACAACAATATCAACAATACCAATAATCAACCGAAAACGCATTTCTAATACAAATAGTCTTTTTCCAACATAATGCAACAACTTCTATTCTTAACTTCACATTCCCAACTAACTTCAATATTTCCATATTCATTTACTAATCAAAATCATTCTATCATAATCCGGAAGTATTCCATATCATTACACAAAGTATTGCAAAACATACAAAAATTCCACCGAATTCATAATTCATTCAAAACTTCCATTCTTCGACATAAACGTTCATAACACATTTTCGTCTCCCTAATTCATCAACGACAACCATAATTTACATTCAAAATCTTAATTCCATACTTATATAAAAATCATATAAATTCCACATAATTTCCCATAATTACACACAAGCAATTCCAATGCCAATTCAAGTCATTAAACCCTTTCTCACGTTACAATTGCCACAACGACGCAACTAACGAACTAGATAGGATTTAATCCACTACCCTTCCACTACAAAGTGGCTCACGGCCACATACCATCCCACACACACACACGGCTGCACACACAAGCATCACTACCGCATAATTCTCATCTTATTCCAATCATTATAACATTCATACAAGTTCCATAACACAAAAGTGGAAATCCTTACCTTTTCTTGGAATTCCGACTTGCCGCAAACGTGATCCTTTCGTCAAACTAGTTGTATTACGTCGGAGAGCGTCTTGAACTTACTACAAATGCAAGAAGAACAAGATTCTTATGATCAAAAGCAAGGCTAGAATTTTTTTTTTTTTCTTCTATGGGAGTTCGGCCGAGAGCTTCTTTAAGCTCTCTCTTGAGTTTCAATTTTTTTTTTTTTTTGCTTCTTGAACTCTCTATGGATATGCATGAATATATATATTGCTTGATTAAATGGTCACATGGAAATCACATGACTATTTAAATGGGGCTTGGGCCAAGCCTCTTGGCCGGCCACCCCCAAACTTGGGCCTCACTTTTCTTAAAATTTTTTTGAGCCCAATTCATTAGAACTATCATTTTACATGTTTGAATAAAATAAAACATAGCCTTATTTCCTTCAAGGCAAAAATTATTCCAATTTTCCGAAATTCCAATTTTGCCCTCGGCCTTATCCGATGCCTTTGCGCCAATATTGTGCCATAGCCAACGTAGATACGTTAATTAAGATCAAAGTATTGACCTATGACATACAAGTCGCAATTGTTTCAAATTTTCCGAACATGCGAAAACACGGGATATAACATCCTCCCCCCCTTTAAAACATTCGTCCTCGAATGTTAAATTAGCCTTATAAAGTCTTACAAGCATAATGGGGGAGTCTCTTGATCGACATATCAATCATTTGTCAATCAATGTAATAGATTTAGAAATTCAAATCATCTGTAAGTATAGGGAACATTCCAGAAGAGTCACCAATAGTTGCTCATGAATCAGTTTCACTTTGTCAACTGCTTGCGAAATTACATCTGGACCAATTAGTTTAGTTTCGTCCACATCGAATCAACCAACCGGAGGTCTGCATCTCTTTTCTATCATCTAAGGTCTCGTATTCGTATGGTGTCATCTGAATATTGGGACGGTGACTATTAGTATTATAGGCAAATTCAGTTAACGGTAAATGATTACCTTCACTATCCTTGAAGTCAATAACATAGGCCCAGGGCATATCTTCTCAGTGTCTGAATAGCACGCTCGGCCTGTCCGTCGGACCGAGGATAACATACTGTGCTATACTCATCCGAGTTCTCAGTCCTTTCTGGGCGATCCCCAGAAGTTAGTCGTAAGCTGAGCACCTCTATCAGTAATAATAGACACAGGAATTCCGTGAAGTCTCATTATCTCTTTAATATACTATCTGGTATAATCTTCAGCCGAATAAGTAGTTCTATCTGGAAGGGAATGGGCTGATTTCATCAATCTTTGACAATAATCCAATTAAAATTGTACCCGCGCGGAGTGCGCGGTAACCCTATAATAAAATCCACGTTAATCATTTCTCATTTCCAAACTAAAGTTTCCGTTTCCTGTAACAATCCGCCGAGCTTTTGATGCTCGATTTGGGACTTACTGGCAGTTTGGATATTGGCCAACGAACTCTGCACCGTATTGGAATGGCATTCTTGAACTAACACTATTTTACCTTTTCCATAATCGATGGTTTAACAACTCTTCGGATAGAACCCCCAATATTTCCAGAATCGTTCAAACAAACTCTACGGCTAACTAACTGATGAATTTCACGAATCAATTCTTTTCTTCTGGATGCACACTGGTCAAATTGCCCATAGATCGCGACTATAAACGACTGCCATAACATTCGCTTTTCTAGGGTGGTACAAAATATCGACGTCATGATCTTTCGATAATTCAAACTATCTTCCTTATCGCAAATTCAGTTTCTTTTTGCTTAAAATATACTGGAGACTCTGATGGTCCGTACAAATTTGATGTGGACCCCGTATAAGTAGTGCCGCTACATCTTCAAAGCATAAATCAGCGCGGCTAATTTCCAGATTACGTGTGGAACAATTTCTCTCGTGCGGATTCCTTACAAATATGATCAAACACCACTTCGTACCGATAATCCACATAATTTCATGGCGTACCTCCTCGAATTTCATGCGATTAGTGGTCCGTAATTTATTTTCTAGTATCTAACGAACCAATTTCTTTCCTTCAAAATTTTCCAAACTACCCAGCATTGGTATTCTTGTTACGACAATTGTTATTACCCGAAATATTCGTTGGGTCTGATAATCCTTTCCATTACTCTTTAGGAACCTAGTTCGCAGCCATTTTCTTGCCTTTATTACCATTCTTTAAAACATTTTATTGCGTACTTACGTACAACATCCATTTACCCGATAGGGGAGATTCAAATCATAACACGAACATACCACAAGTCATATTGGCGAGAAGCATTTCCTTAAGGCATCTTTCATTCTTCCCCTCTATTCTCTTGGTACGTAAATACATTTAAGCTCGGGCCTCCAGTTAATAAATTTTCTTTCTTGACACCGAACGGTATTGTAATGCCGTTTTAAATCTACCATAATACGTTCTCCCCCCCTTTAAGGGGTCATACTTATACCATATCCATGTCTTTTCCTTACAATCTATAACTTGATTAGCCTCGTACGAGACTTTAATAAATTCACGAGGCGATGAAAACTCTCGATCACATAGTACAAAATCTCATCTGATAGCCGGTCCTCGAATGCTGTAGTTAATGTAGAAATTTATCTGTTAGTAATCATATTCTTCCCTGTTGACAAATTCGGCTAAATTATCCCCTCTTTCAAACCCGTTCCTTATCCGTCATTCCGCTTCTCGATATTTACATTTCTTGATACTCACATAATTCATCATTCCATACCATGGGTTTTCCTTTGCCCTGCATTGTTACATTCCAATTCCTTTTTGCAAATAATTTCGTACTTTGCCCGTCGGCTCTTTTTTTTTTTTTGAAGCTCTGCTTAATTGCGTTTCTTACTTTCACCCTTTTCTGACGTTCTGATCCCCTTATATTCTACTCAATTTCTCTCTTTTCTCCCCAAAGGTCGTTGTATTAAAATGTTCCAATCTCGACCTATAGCAAAAATTAATATCAATTTATCTCGGAGCATCTGTACCATACCTTTCACTTTGTCTCATAAATTCTGTCCACGTAATGTCCTTCGTATATTACAACCCTAGCTATTAGGGTCCACCCCTCAGTCGACTTAGTCATAAAAGGGAAGCCATACACATACATATAAATATACTCTGTCATTTCCTTTACAAGACATTTTCAATCACTTGTTCCAACTTACTCTAATTTCTGAGCTGCGTTACTCCTCTTCCTTTTCACCAATCTAATCCGCCGCAACCCATGCGACCTCTATAAAATTGCTAACTATTCCACATACCCTGATTTCCTTTAGGTTACCTCAAACTTCCCATTTATCTCTTATATCTATATTTGCAAAAATTGCTGCACATTTCCCAGGGGGTCACCCATCCCAGAATTGCTCTCGCCCTGGCACGCTTAACTTTAAAACTTTAATACATTTAGGTGCGTTAAGGCCGGTATAATCACATCAACCGCCCCGCACGACCTTTGTCACGTAATTTAAGATAAGCCGGGGTCTTAACAACTTTCAAAACGTTCTCGTAGCGGGTCCCACCCCGACCTGGAGAAAATTCGTTTACTTTTCTAACTACATACTTACTGTGTAGCCCTTTTTCGAATCCTCAATATTTACCCCCGTTTACATATGATTCCACACGGCCCACGAGCTTAGATTTCTATTCCACAAATTCCAACTCCAATCAGTCGTCGGGAACTGGTGAAATATTACTGTAAGGCGCTATCTAACTACCAGCAAAAGGGAACTAGAGTCCGACAACGTCACAAAACTTCTTAGTACTCATTTCACATATTTATTTCCATATATACATATATAGGAATGGGAAGCGAACCATTTAATTCCCAACTACTTGTCATACGCTTCGTATTTTTCCAACGAGGGGAAACTCAACTGCTGGACATTTTTTTTTTACCCTTCAACATAAGCTTTTCTAAAGCAAAGTGTAATTGGAACATATTTTGGTCCGTTTAAATAACTCACGAATTTGCTTATTCATATATACTTTCTCGAAATAAAATCTCCCGAATCAAGGGTGGTACTTCTTGCAAATGACATAGATGTCTTTTAAACTTTAATCCAACATAATAGATTTACTCTATCGGTATCGACTTTCAAGACGTGTTAAGAACTTATATCTCATTTCCCTTTTTATAATTTGAAAAAAAAAAATCGGGCAGAAATTCCTCTGTATTTCTTACTATCCCAAACCTGCACGCAGGAAATACCAACAACGCCTCACAGGGCCAACATGTTTACATATATATATATCATATCGTAGCATAGCCGCACAGGGCTAACAATTTCAAATAAAAATGTGAAGGTGTCGAGACTTACCTTACATACATAATTCAAATGGCACCGGTGGCATTTTTCCTATTTACTCTCCTTTTTGATCTTCAACTTTATATTTCAATCATACTTCAAATACCTTACCCGACATACATTTTTTTTTCATACTATTGCTTACCGGTGTACCGTGTAGCTTCCAACGTCATCAATCACTGTCTTGTGTCGATACCGTTCTTCGGCTGAAATTAAAGGTTAGTAGAAAGGAATTCATTTCCTACGGCTGGCTCTATCGCACGATCTAAGATCCAAAGAAAGGCAACACCCTAAATGTCCTGTAGCCTCCTGTTTATAGATGTGGTGCACAACACACCGATAAACAAGACTCTACGAGACACGGCCTGTAGACATTCCGAGGACAAACCGCTCTGATACCACTTTTGTCACGACCCAACCCCGTGGGCCGCGACTGGCGCCCTACTTGGACACCCAAACAGACTTTCAGATCAAATCATCATAATTTAGCTTAGCTCAAATATCATATTCATCATTATTGGCAGAAGTGAAAATAAATACTATCTTAAGCGGTCGCGCGTACAAGAGTGTCACATCAAAGTCAGAGGGGCGGCGGAATATACATCGCCGGATATATATGCACATATACAAACATAAGGGCCATTATGGCCACCATAACAAACGGGACCGCATTCAGATGCAAATCATGAACAAATCGAACATACATAGGACCCACGACCCACAAATATGACTACAGGCCTCTACAAATCATATCGGAATCATATGACGGGACAGGGCCCCGCCGTACCCCAAATAGTCAAATATACAGAAGCATGTACATCACAAAAGATATGTACCAATATATGGGCTCCGGGTCAAAAGGAGCACTCTGTAACGGCAGAATGTGTGGCCTACACTGACGGATCACGAACCTCTGTACCTGCGGGCATGAAACGCAGCCCCCCCGAAGAAAGGGGGGTCAGTACGAAAGATGTACTGAGTATGTAAAGCATAAAGTACAGAAATCCAAACCATAACTGAAGTGAAAGGTACGAAGAGAAAATACCGGATCAACATATATACCAAACCTGTACTGAAGATATATATACATAATGCAAACAGATATCATGCATAAAGCTCAGGAACGTGGTCACCACTCCGACGCTGGTGCCACAACACAGCATACTCCAGAAGGTTTCAAATCTCCGTACAAACCCCGAACATATCATATCACACATATCGTATCGTGACATATCATGTCATCGGAACAAATCATGTCATCAGCCATATCACAGCATAACTCCATATACGGTAACCGGCCCTATGGCGAGGTCTCGAAACCGCAACACAAAGATACTTCCGAATTTATTATAGTGCGCACGATCACAAACCGGCCCGGAACCGGCGAACGAAATCATAGTATAGGCACGAGCGAGTAGTGCGAAGCCATATGCAAATACACAATTATATTCCAAGAATCGACAAACAGATACATATACATATTCGTATTAAGATCGGAAGGCTCAAAATAAGTATCGAGTCTGTCAGAATTAATATACAAAAGATGTGAGCCTTTAGATTTACACAACTTTCGAAAAATACTTCATAAACTATTTTCTGAAAATTTAGTGTCGTTCACATTTATAAGCTTTCAAATAACTTATGGATCACACCAAACGGAGTCTCAAATTCATAGGCGAAGGTCCTCCCTTTATATCATACAAAAGTAGATTAAGTAAGACCAACGAAAGAAATCTCGGGCTAGTGGGCCCACCTCGGGTCAAGTCGAGGTGGCGGACATAAATTATGAACTTTAGACTCTATGGAGTCATCTATGTAAGCTTTAAAGCAATTCTATCACATTTGCGCAAATTATGGATGTTCGAATAGTTTTCCAACAAAACATAAGGATCATGAT
Source organism: Lycium ferocissimum (assembly GCF_029784015.1). NCBI lineage: Eukaryota > Viridiplantae > Streptophyta > Magnoliopsida > Solanales > Solanaceae > Lycium > Lycium ferocissimum. The sequence goes on along the minus strand of NW_026718544.1, from coordinate 10,181 downwards.
TCAATTGTACTGAATGAATAGTAACTAAAATCAAACTCGGATTTCTATGAGTAGGATAACCCCCGAGGCTCAAATTCAAACCTAGTATATCTAGAACATGCCAAAAGAAGAAAAGGGATAGCTTTACATACCTTGTATGCATCTTAGGCTCGCTCAAACTCAAATCTCGTTTGCTCCAAAATCTACAAATGGCCACAATTACCAAATGTGAATTCAAGCTTTAGAAATCCAACCTTAATTCCATATTCGTTTACAAAATTTTGGGCAGCATCTCCCCTATAAATTCAACATCCCCGAGACTTAGCTCGGCCATAATATCAACAACAACAACCCCAACAATGACAACAATCATCAAATTCACATCAAGACGCATTCTAGTATAATTGTTCTTTCTTTCTACATAAGACAATAGTTTCCATTTCTAACTTCACAATTCCAAGCTAATGTCAACATTTCCACATTCATTTACTAATCAAAATCATTCTAACATAATCTCGGAAGTATTCCATACCATTATACAAAATATTTGCAAAACATACAAAAAATCCACCGAAATCATAATTCATTCAAAACCTCCATTCTTCGACATAAACGTTCATAACACATTTTCGTTTCCCAAATTCATCAACAACAACCATAATTCACATTTAAAATATTACTTTCATAATTACATAAAAATTGTATAAAAATCATATAATCTCCCATAACAACCTACAACCAATTTCAATGCCGACTCGATTCATTAAGCCCTTATTTACGTCACAAACGCCACAACGACACCACTAACACACTAAATAAATTGCATTTCATCTTCCTCTCCCTACCTTATAGCACACGGCCACACACCCACTTTCACACACACACGGCCATGCACACACAACATCATTTCCATAATTCTCATTCAATTCTAATCATTATAACATATATACTTGTTCCATAACACAAAAGAATAGAAATCTTACCTTTTTCTTCAAACTTCAACTTGCCGCAAACGTTGTTCTTTCACTCAACTAATTACGCCACGTCGGAGAGCGTCTTGAGCTTGCCAAGAATTCAAGAGGAACAAGATTTTTGGATGGAACTTGAAGAACTTGGAATTTTTTTTTTTTTTTCCTTAAGGTTCAGCCGAATGCTCCCCTTAGCTCTCTCTTTGGTTTTGTTTTGTTTTCTTCATCTTGAATGTTCTATGGATAAATATATAATGGCCTCTCTTAATTAATTGATCACATGACTTAATCACATGACCAATTTAATAGGCTTGGGCCAAGACCATGGCCGGCCAAGCCTCTCAAATTGGGCCTCAATTTTCTTCCTTTTATTTTGAGCCCAATAGTTCATGAATCTTACTTGTAATTCCCGAAACAAACTTTCAAAATTCCAATTTCGCCCTTAGCCTTCCTCCGCATTTCCGCGTCAATATTTTCCATGAATATCACACATGTATTGAATAAAATAAAACATAGCCTTATTTCCTTCAAGGCAAAAATTATTCCAAATTTTCCAAATGCGCAAAAGCACGGGATATAACATTCTCCCCCCCTTTAGAACATTCGTCCTCGAATGTTAAGTTAGCCTTATAGGGTCTTATAAGCATGGCGGGGGAGTTTCTCTCTATAACTAGTACACATAAATCACCTGTCAATCAATGTAACAGATTTAGAAATTCAGATTACCTGTAAGTATAGGGAACTAGTGAGGATATCTCTTCTTCATTTCACCCTCTACTTCCCAGGTCATTTCTTCTTTATTACTGTTTCGCCATAAGACCTTAACAGAGGGTTTGTCCCTGATACGCGGCCTCCTCCTCACCTGACAATTCGGAATAGCTACAGGTTGCTTCTCATAAGACAATTCCTCCGTTACCTAAATATCCTCCACTGGAAATACTCTGGAAGGATCACCAATACATTTACGGAACATGGATACACGGAATACCGGATATACTGACTTCAGATCAGATGGTAAGTCTAACTCATAGGCGACCTCGCCTATCTTCCGAATGATATGATATGGCCCGATGTACCACGGGCTAAGTTTACCCTTTTCACTAAATCTCACGACACTTTTCACAGGCGATACCTTCAGAATTACCCATTTGCCAATCTAAAATTCTAACGGTCGGCGTCGCTTTCCTGCATATGATTTTTGTCAACTCTGGGTCGCCAATAGTCTCCCTCGAATTAGTTTCACTTTGTCAACCGCTTGCGAAATCACATCTGGACCAATTAATTTAGTTTCGTTCACATCGAACTAACCAAGCGGAGATCTGCATCTTCTGCCATATAAGGCTCGTATTCGTACGGTGCTATCTGAATGATTGAACTATCATTATCATGAGCAAAATCCAGTTAACGGTAACTAATCACCCCCACTATCCTTGAAATTAATAACATAGACCCGTAGTATATCTCCCAGTGCCGGAATAGTACGTTCGGCCCGTCCGTCGGACTGAGAATGACATACCGTGCTATGACTCACCTGAGTCCCCAATCCTTCCTGAGACAATCTCCAGAAGTTAGCCATAAGCTAAGCACCTCATCCAATCTTTAAAACGGTTATAACAGATACAAGAGTCCCGTGAGGTCTTATTATCTCTTTAATATGCAGTTTAGCATAATTCTCAGCCGAATAAGTAGCTCTATCCGACAGGGAATGGGCTGGTTTCGTCAATCGTTTGACAATAATCTAATTAAAATCGTATCGCTAAACGCGCGGAGTGCGCGTCATGATCTTTCGAATCTATAATGAAGTCCAACTTACTCTTAATCGTTTCTCATTTCCAAACAAAATTTCCGTTTCCCCGTAGTTTCTCTCGATCCGTCGAATATGCTTTTGATGCTCGATTTTGGACTCCAATTTCAAACTTCCGTAATTTATCTTTCTATATTGGATATTGTCCAACAAACTCTTGTTACGACAATCGTTATTACCGTATTGGAATGGCATCTTTGAGCGACTACCATTTTCTTGCACTATTTTACCTTTTCCATAATCGATGGTTTAACAACAAGTCATTCTCCAAGGCATCTTTCATTCCCACCTATTCTCGACGTAAATACATTTACAGGGGAGAAAAATTTTCTTTTCTTGACTACATACGGTATTGTAATGCCCTTTTAAATCTACTAATACGTTACTTACCCCCCTTTACGATATGATATCCATGTCTAAAGTCCAATAAATTCACAACGATCCAATCTCGATCACATAATCGCCGTTTATAAATCTGTGGAAAATATTCTCTCGTAAGGTTTTCTATCTAACTATCCGTTCCGCTTGATCAAAGTCGAACTTTCTTAATACTTAATTCACATAATTACTTCCGATAATTTATGGTGTACCTCTCGAATTTCATGTATAACTAGTATCTAACGAACCAATTTCTTTCCTTCAAATTTTCATATACATATAGGAGTAGTAATGCGAACCATTTAATTTCCAACTACTTATCATATGCTTTGTATTTTTCCAATAAGGTGAAACTTAACCGCCCTTGACATTTTTGCCCTTCAACATAATTACGTTTCTTACTTTCAACTTTTCTAACGTTCGATTCCTTTTGTTCTAAAGCAAAGTGTGGTTTTCCAATGAACGTGTTTTGGTCCGTTTAAATAAATTGCAAATTTGCTTATTTACATATATACTTTCACATCATAAATATTTCCGTCATTTTTTTTCCACATAAGGATTTCGTGCTTCTTACGAATAACATGGAAGGTATCTCTTAAATTTTTAACCCAACGTAATAGATTTACTCTATCGGTATCGACTTTCAAGACATGCTAAAAACTTATATCTCATTTTCCTTTTTATAATTTTGGAAAAAAAACGTTCTCGTAGCGGGTCCCACCCCGATCTAGAAAGGAGTCTTTCACTTTTTTCGACTATATAATTACCGTTCCCTCAATACTTACCTTCGTCTATATGTCTAATTTCCACACAGCATTAAATTTTGTTCCACAAATTACTATCCCAAAAATATTTCCTCGCACGCTAAAAATACCAACAATGCCTCATATACATATAGGAGTAGTAAGCAACATATATACATATATATATATCATATCGTAGCATATATTTTGCCACACGCTTAACAATTTAATCGGGAACAATTTCAGATAAAGGTGTAAAAATACAAAAACTTACCTCACATACATAATTCAAACTTATATCTCATTTTCCTTTTTATAATTTTGGAAAAAAAAATTTGGCACCTCTGCATTTCTTACTATCCCAAAACACTGCACGCGAAATACCAACAATGCCTCACAGGGGCCAACATATATACGTACGTATCATATCGTACTTTCCTATTTACTTTTCTTTTCAACCTTCAACTTTATATTTCAACCATACTTCAAATGACTTCCCCAACATACATCTTTCATACCATTGCTTACCTGTGTACTGTGTAGCTTCCAATATTATCAGTCACCGCCTTCTGTCGATACCGTTCCTCGGCTGAAATCAAAGATTAGTAAAAGGAATTCATTTCCTACGGCTGGCTCTATCGCACGATCTAAGATCCAAAGAAAAGTAACACCCTAAATGTCCTGTAGCCTCCTGTTTATAGATGTGGTGCACAACACACCGATAAACAAGACTCTACGAGACACGGCCTGTAGACATTCCAAGGACAAACCGCTCTGATACCACTTTTGTCACGACCCAGCCCCGTGGGCCGCGACTGGCGCCCTATTTGGACACCCAAACAGACTTTCAGATCAAATCATCATAATTTAGCTTAGCTCAAATATCATATTCATCATTATTGGCAGAAGTGAAAATAAATACTATCTTAAGCGGTCGCGCGTACAAGAGTGTCACATCAAAGTCGAGGGCGGCGAATATACATCGCCGGATATATATGCACATATACAAACATAAGGGCCATTATGGCCACCATAACAAACGGGACCGCATTCAGATGCAAATCATGAACAAATCGAACATACATAGGACCCACGACCCACAAATATGACTACAGGCCTCTACAAATCATATCGGAATCATATGACGGGACAGGGCCCCGCCGTACCCCAAATAGTCAAATATACAGAAGCATGTACATCACAAAAGATATGTACCAATACATGGGCTCCGGGTCAAAAGGAGCACTCTGTAACGGCAGAATGTGTGGCCTACACTGACAGATCACGAACCTCTGTACCTGCGGGCATGAAACGCAGCCCCCCCGAAGAAGGGGCGGGGGGTCAGTACGAAAGATGTACTGAGTATGTAAAGCATAAAGTACCGAAATCCAAATCATAACTGAAGTGAAGGGTACAGAAAGAAAATACCGGATCAAAGTATCAGAATCTGTACTGAAGTCACATGTACATAATGCAAATAGAAAATCATGCATAAAGCTCGGAACGTGGTCACCACTCCGACGCCGGTGCCACAACACAAAGATACTCCCGAAGGTTTCAAATCTCCGTACAAACCCCGAACATATCATATCACACATATCGTATCGTGACATATCATGTCATCGGAACAAATCATGTCATCGCCCATATCACGGATAACTCCATATACGGTAACCGGCCACATGGCGAGGTCTCGGAAACCGCAACACAAAGATACTTCCGAATTTATTATAGTGCGCACGATCACAAACCGGCCCGGGAACCGGCGAACGAAATCATAGTATAGGCACGAGCAGAGTAGTGCAGAAGCCATATGCAAATACACAATTATATTCCAAGAATCGACAAACAGATACATATACATATTCGTATTAAGATCGGAAGGCTCAAAATAAGTATCGAGTCTGTCAGAATTAATATACAAAAGATGTGAGCCTTTAGATTTACACAACTTTCGAAAAATACTTCATAAACTATTTTCTGAAAATTTAGTGTCGTTCACATTTATAAGCTTTCAAATAACTTATGGATCACACCAAACGGAGTCTCAACTTCATAGGCGAAGGTCCTCCCTTTATATCATACAAAAGTAGATTAAGTAAGACCAACGAAAGAAATCTCGGGCTAGTGGGCCCGCCTCGGGTCAAGTCGAGGTGGCGGACATAAAGTTACGGACTTTAGATTCTATGGAGTCACCTATGTAAGCTTCGAAGCAATTCTACCACAATTGCGCAAATTATGGATGTTCGAATAGTTTTCCAACAAAACATAAGGATCATGATTCAATTGTACTGAATGAATAGTAACTAAAATCAAACTCGGATTTCTATGAGTAGGATAACCCCCGAGGCTCAAATTCAAACCTAGTATATCTAGAACATGCCAAAAGAAGGAAAGGGGTAGCTTTACATACCTTGTATGCGTCTTAGGCTCGCTCAAACTCAAATCTCGTTTGCTCCAAAATCTACAAATGGTCACAATTACCAAATATGAATTCAAGCTTTAGAAATCCAACCTTAATTCCGTATTTGTTTACAAAATTTTGGGCAGCATCTCCCCTATGGATTCAACATCCCCGAGACTTAGCTCGGCCATAATATCAACAACACAACCCCAACAATGACAACAATCATCAAGTTCACATCAAAACGCATTCTAGTATAATTGTTCTTTCTTTCTACATAAGACAACAATTTCCATTTCTAACTTCACAATCCCAAGCTAATGTCAACATTTCCACATTCATTTACTAATCAAAATCATTCTAACGCAACTCGGAAGTATTCCATACCATTATACAAAATATTTGCAAAACATACAAAAAATCCCACCGAAATCATAATTCATTCAAAACCTCCATTCTTCGACATAAACGTTCATAACACATTTTCGTTTCCCAAATTCATCAACAACAACCATAATTCACATTTAAAAAATTACTTTCATAATTACATAAAAATTGTATAAAAATCATATAATCTCCCATAACAACCTACAACCAATTTCAATGCCGACTCGATTCATTAAGCCCTTATTTACGTCACAAACGCCACAACAACACCACTAACACACTAAATAAATTGCATTTCATCTTCCTCTCCCTACCTTATAGCACACGGCCACACACCCACTTTCACACACACACGGCCATGCACACACAACATCATTTCCATAATTCTCATTCAATTCTAATCATTATAACATATATACTTGTTCCATAACACAAAAGAATAGAAATCTTACCTTTTTCTTCAAACTTCAACTTGCCGCAAACGTTGTTCTTTCACTCAACTAATTACGCCACGTCGGAGAGCGTCTTGAGCTTGCCAAGAATTCAAGAGGAACAAGATTTTTGGATGGAACTTGAAGAACTTGGAATTTTTTTTTTTTTTTTCCTTAAGGTTCAGCGAATGCTCCCTTAGCTCTCTCTTTGGTTTTGTTTTGTTTTCTTCATCTTGAATGTTCTATGGATAAATATATAATGGCCTCTCTTAATTAATTGATCACATGACTTAATCACATGACCAATTTAATAGGCTTGGGCCAAGACCATGGCCGGCCAAGCCTCTCAAATTGGGCCTCAATTTTCTTCCTTTTATTTTGAGCCCAATAGTTCATGAATCTTACTTGTAATTCCCGAAACAAACTTTCAAAATTCCAATTTCGCCCTTAGCCTTCCTCCGCATTTCCGTCAATATTTTCCATGAATATCACACATGTATTGAATAAAATAAAACATAGCCTTATTTCCTTCAAGGCAAAAATTATTCCAAATTTTCCAAATGCGCAAAAGCAAATAGAAATTGTGTTATGAGAGCGTGTTGAAATACAGAAGGCTTCAACTTACTCCCGGATTGTGTCGAAGGTCATGTGGTGAGGTGGATGCGATCATACTAGCATTACAAAGATCGTATTTCATCGAAATCCAAAGTTAAGCGTCTTGGAGTGAGAGCAATTTTAGGATGGGTGACCCCGGGAAGTTTTAAAACTTTACAAATTCGACGCAAGAGCCAAATGAGAAGCTAGAGTGGCCAAAGGGAAATTAGAGTGTGTGTGGCGCTGGTAGAAACTTGCGAGGTCGCGTAGAGACGGGGTGAATTAGACCGGCGAAGAGAAAGGAAGTGCATCACGACTCTAGTATTGGGGTGAGTTTGAGTAGCGTTTGGGAATATTTGGTGAACGAGATTGCATGCTATGGTAATAAAGAAAAGTTTAAATCGAGATCCTTAAGACCCCATACGATTAGTTGAACATTCGAGGACGAATGTTCTAAAGGGGGAAAGGATGTTATACCCCGTACTTTGTACGTTGCAATATTCTAAGTCGGTTGCGACAAGCTAAGGACAAGGTTGTAAATTTTTTCGATTTTGTTAAAAATGCATAAGTTGCACATTCATCTTTTTATTGGTAAGGAATGTTAAGGGTAAAATTGGAATAAGAAAAATTTGGGGTTGAAAGTGAAATTATGAAAACTAATGTCTCATGAAATATGGGGCCAAAAGTGAAAATTTGGAGACTTAATTTTCATGAAATTAAAAGCCATGTGACTATGCACATGACTTGTGGGGCCAAGGGCCACTTGGTTGGTTAATACATGGAAATAAAAGATGACTAAGTCATCATTTTTATCATCCTTAGCATCTAGAAATTTCAAGAAAAATGAGGAGAAAGAAAAAGGCCATACGGCCAAGAATAAGAAAAGAGAGGTCAAGAATTAGCCATCAAAAATTTTGGTTCTTCATGCAAACTTACTAATTGGAGGGTGCTCATTTGTCACACCCCGACCTTACTAGGGTGTGATGGGCACCCGACCCCATATTCGGAGCCGAGCGAACCCGCGGACTCTTGTTACACACATACTCTCTTTGGATTCTTAAATCAAATGAAAGTAAAGTACACAGTAGAACTTTCAAAACCTTTTGTCGTTTTTCACATTAATCACAGTCTGTAAGCGTAAGGACTTTGTAACATAATGTATAATAAAAACATGTCGGCTAGCAAGACCATTTCTAAAGCTGACACTCTAGACTCACGACTCTGTCTGCAAAGTCTCTAGCTTCGAACAAGCGCACAAAGACATATAATCGACTCGGCGGCATCTGTACAAATGGAGTCTACCAACTCGCCGAACGTCTCTCGTAACGGCTTCTACCATTGGTGTACCTGCGCGGCATGAAACGCAGCGCCCACAATGGGGCGCGCACGAGTAATGTACCGAGTATGTAAGGCATGAGTAATATCACGAAATCATAATAGAGAACATAAAACATGACATGAGAGTGATATAACCTCGTAACTCTCCGTTTGTCTACCCCCGATAGATATTGTGCAAGTTAACTTTACCTTTGGAGTACTATATAGATACTATAAGTAACTTCCCGACCGCGTAGGTGTGTGTAAATGCCCGACCATATAGGTGCGGTGGACTACATCGCCCGACCATATGTCCTGTAACGCTTTTACGAAAGGCCTCATGGAATAAAGGAGTAATCTTTCATCTGAGTGCCCCTTGGGGCGGATGCCATGCATGCTAGCTTTTTTAAAAAAACATGTAAATATCTGTAAGTAAACTGCCCGACCACGTAGGATCGGTGTATAACCGGCCCGTCCAGGAACGGTGTATAAGCCGCGTCCGGGCCTCCGCGCGTCCGGTAATCTGCCCACCGCATTCCGGTGTGTGTGCCGCCGCCGTCGGACGGCACGGTGTCATAAAATAAATCATATGTAAAAATAAAGCATGCATGAGAGCCCAAATGAAAACTACAACCTATCGGAGCGACGTAAGGTCGGTAACCTCCGATTACATTATGGATAATCGGGATCGTCCCGCCTCACTTGAAGGAACAATTATAAGGCGAGACTATCAATCAAGGATAGCATCACGGGAAAACATAAAACAGGGTCATGACATATCATTTCATATACTTTGAAACCTTTAAAATAGTCATTATCCAAAAATTAGCTTAACATTTCATATCGTCGTATTCATGGTACAAACATATCCTTGACATATTCGTTCTAGTCATTTTCTCATATCTAGCATCATTATTGTCATCATAAAATCATAGTCGTTGTTTTGGTCATGAAAACTTTCAAAAATCGTAAAACTTGGATTTTGGAGAAAAATGAATATTTTGGAAAACATTTATAAACTTTTAGGAAGGAAAATCATGCTTTGAAATCATAACTCCTAACCATGAAAAATAAGGACGTTATGGGAGCATTTATAAAATCGCAACGTATGATTCATGCCATAGAAGGAAAAAGGACGAGCCTTAACATACTGTCGCGCCGCGCCTTAGTAGCTAC
>NW_026718543.1:0-13390 GCF_029784015.1 Lycium ferocissimum | reverse complement strand
AACGTCCGAAACCCTTGAAATGAAATCGAAATGCCTTGAAATCTTCGTGGATGACCCAATGGGACATAATGACCATGTTTTTGTGTTCGTCACTTGAGTCTCGATATACGTGCATATCGGTTTCGTTACTTCGTTCATAGAAACTTTATAATCTTATTTTATGTTTTTCTCGTGGTGTTGCTATTCATTGATGGTCTCGCCTTATAATGGTTTTTCCTTCAAGGTGGGACGAAGCGACCGTGATTATTTCATACAAGGTAATGGAGGCTACCGACCTTACGTCACTCCATAGACACATGACTTTCCTTGGGTTCTTATGCATCTTTATATGATATGTACATGACACGTATATGATATGTATATGAAAATGGGGAAAATTTTGGGGAATGGATACATGTTGCGCTATACGCATTGCCACCTCGGTCACCGGCGTAGTCCATCCCGGACGCGGGATGCCCGGACGCGGGACACATATGGGCGAGCCGACGTATTTCAGCGATATGACTTGTTTTATTTTCACATGTATATGACAAGAAATGTTTTTGGAAAAAATATAATAAGCAAGCATGACATCCGCCTGAGAGGCACTTACAGGTACAGATTATCCTTTTATCTCGTTACATGATCTTTGGTCCCACGGGTTGTTATTGCTCACATGTTACATGCTTCATTGTATTATTTCTATGGCTTACATATTCTCGGTACACTATTCGTACCGACCCTTTTCTTGGGGGGTGCCTCATGCCACACAGAGACAGTTGACGGGTTCGACCCCTAGGAGCTTTTCCAAATGTACATTGAGAGGCGCTCCCGGTTGTTAGCCCCGTTCGGGTACTACTTTTGTGTATATATTTGGATTCGCAAAGTCGCCCACTTGTAATTACATGTATTCTAGAGGCTCGTACGTATATGTACGATCGATGTTTCACAGCCTAGTTGTCTTTGTCGCCGTGTGATATGTCGGTACGCTTGATTGCTACTACTCGTGTATATGTATGCTATTATCGGCGATGTTATGGAAAAAAAAAATACCGTGTTCATACGGCCCACTTCTTAGTAACAAGAACAAGACATATGACGGCGGGGGCCCGCATAAGTATCGGGTACTCGTCGCGGCCCCTAGTTGGGTCGTGACACGAAAGGTATTGGACTTTGTTGTGTTGTTCGTAGGGCAAGAAAGTTGCGTACCGAAAACGTGGCGTGTGTTAAGGTACTATGGTAGAGTAGTAACGGAAAAGTGAGAACTTGAACAGCTGAAGAGAAAATGGAGAAGAAGGAGTAAGTGATAGTTAAGACTTCAAACTATAGTAATAAAGGTAACCCCCGAGATCCTTATAAGACCTCGTAAGGTTGGTTGAACGTTCGAGGACGAATGTTCTAAAGGGGTGAAGGATGTTATATCCCGCATTTTTGTACGTCGGGACATTCCGAGTTAATTGCGGAAAGTTAGGGACAAGACTAGTTCGGGACATGAAGTAGAGATTTTTTAGCCACGATATATTTCAAGGCATGAGTTGCCCATGATTTCATTGGCATGGGATATTATGGAGTTTGGGATTAAAAGTTGGATTATGGAAAGTTAAACATCTTATGAAAAATTTGGGGCCAAAAGTGAACCTTTTTGAAAGTTGTAATTTCATGAAAAATGGGGCCATGTGGCCGGCCACATAAGGGGTGGGCCATGGCCACATGGATGCCTATTAAATGGGTATATTAAGATGATAAGGGACCATATTCTTCATCTTCCAAAGTAAGAAATTTCAAGAAACTTTGAGAAACTTGGAGAGGAAACTTGAAGGGCCATTCGGCCAAGAACAAGGAAGAGCAAACTCAAGAAAAAGTGATCAAAAAAAATAATTTTCTCTAGCAATTCTACTCTTTAGAAGGTGCATAACAACGTGGTGAAGTTGTTAGAGTAGCAAGAACAAGTGTTGATTCAAAGTGCCAAGCTTAGCCAACTCAAGAACCAAGTGAAGAAGGTATGCTTCAATCTTCTCTTTTATATGTTATAAATGGTTTATGGAGGTTATAATATGTGGAAATGATCAAAAATCATAAAAATATGGATGTTGGGTTTGAACCGTGTGGATGGGTGTTAGACCGTGTGTGTGTGTTGTTGTGTTGGAATAATGAATTAATGGTAGTTAGCACGTTTGTATGTTGTTGTAGTGTGTAGAAGTGGGATGAAAGTTATGGACTTTGGAACCTAATGTGTGGCCGTGTGATATGTGTTGTGTAGAGGGGGTGCTTAATTAATTGTATTCAATATGTTTGTGTGTTGTTGTAATGTGTAGAAAATGAATGAAACTCATGGAATGATGTGTTGAGGAGTGGCCGAATAGGGGCTGTTTGGTATGCAAGAAATGAACTAATGTCATTTAGTATTTTGGTTGTCGTCGTTATGAATTCTATGACGTAAAATGAAGGTTAATAATGTTATAGCCCGTATTTCGTGCGCTCGGACATTTCGAAGAAGTCGTGGAATGTGGAAGGTGAGATCGTTTTTCAAAACTATTTTAATGCGCAAGTGGGTTATTAACATTATTTAAGGATATTGTTGATATGGAATATTGAGAAAGGTTGAGGGCGAAAAAGGAGAAATTCGCAAAGTGGCATCATGGGAATAATGTGGAAAGGCTAGGGCAAAATGGTCATTTCACGAGTGCTTAAGAAATGTCTTGAAAAAGGGCCATGTTGGCCGAATTTAATAAAAAAAAAGAAAAAAAAAGAAAAAGGGGATTAGTCATCTTTTGGAAATTTGAAGAAAATAAAAGAAAAGTCAAGAAAAGAAAAGAAAATTCTAGAGAAATGGAGGAAGGGGAATCATGTGTCTATATCCATATTTTGAGGGACTTAATTACAAATATATAGAAGTGGTGGTGGACATGTATTTATATTTTTTATGGGGTCATCTTAATTCAAGAAATGAGAGAAAGAATGAAAGAAAAAAAAAAAAAGAAGGAGAAAGGAAGATGAGAGGTAGCGTCATGGCACCAAGAATTGGTGCCATGGAAATTCATCAAGAAAAATTCATTTCTTCTAGCTCTCCTACTAATTTGAAGATCCTCTTTAACGTGGTGTAATCGTTGGAGCGAGAAATCATTCGTTCTTGTGAGTTCATAACCTTAGCAAGTAAGAAGACAAGTGGGAAAAGGTAGACTAACAAGTTGGACGAATAAGCGTAGCTAGTAAGGCGCGGCGCAAGTATGTTAAGGCTCGTCCCTTTTCTTTCTATGGCATGAATCATACATTGTGATTTCATGAATGCTCCCATAACGTCCTTGTTTCCAAAGTTAAAAATTATGATTTCAAAGCATGAGTTCTTCTTAAAAGTTTATAAATGTTTTCAAATATTCATTTTTCTCCAAAATCCAAGTTTTACGTTTTTGATAGTTTTTATGACTAAAACGACGACTATGGCTTTATGATGACAATGATGATACGACGATATGAAATGTTAAGCTATTTCCGGATAATGACTATTTTAAAGGTTCTGTTTCAAACGCTCATAACTTTCTTATGCCGACCCGATTGACCCGAAACTTGTTTTGCGTGCCCAAGTAATGACTGGTGTTATATTTCCTTGACGGTCGCACCTTATAATGCTCGTTCCTCCAAGGTGGGACACAATGATCCCGATTGTTCCATAATGCGATCGGGTGTTACCAACCTTATATCGCTCCTATTGATACATGACTTTCCTTGGAATCTCATGCATATTGCTTATATAATAAATGTATATGATACATGATATTGATGAATGTACATGTATATGTGGGGAATGGGGAGGTAACCGTGTCCACCGATTCGGGGCCAAGGCTTATCATCCGGACGCGGGATGCCCGGACGCGGATATGGGAGAGCCGTACGCGGCGTCTGTTTATGTGATGTATATATATATATAATGTGATATATTTGGGACACTGTTGGGGAGGGGGGTGGGAGAGCCGATGAATTCGGCGTCTGTTAATGCGAGTAAAAAGTACTGTTTTCCGAAAGGTATCTGTTTTCTATGTACAAGAATAAGAAACACCGAATGTGCATTGTATGACATGTTGGGATACTGTGGGGAAGGGGGGAGGGAGAGCCGATGTATTCGGCGTCTGTACAGATGATTAAAGGATACTGTTTATCTGAAATGTTCTGTCTCCGCATATGTGAACAAAGAACACCGTTTCTCTGAAAAAGTCTAAGCATATACGGCAATTGCCAAGAAGGCATTCGTATGTACAGGTTACTTCTATCCCATGACAAGTTTTAAATGTCTGAGATGTTATTACTCATACGTTATATCTCTTTACTACGCTACTATTCATGCCTTACATACTCGCACATTGCTCGTACCGACCCCTTTCTTCGGGGGCTGCGTTTCGCCGCCGAGCAGTACAGCCAAGCGAGTAGAGCCATTATAGAAGATGACCCAAAGAATGTTGGCAAGCTCCATTCGCCCCGGAGAGTTGCCGAGTCAGCGTACATGTGCTATGAGTTCTGATCGCAGTTAGAGACTTTGCAGACAGTGTCGTGGGTATAAGATGTCAGTCGTGAGCGGCTCCATAAGCCGTTGTATCATTGTGCATTGTATTGAAAGTATTATACGTTGCAGTTTTTGGTTGATTTGGAAAAGTATGAAAAGCATGTTTGTCTTTCCGGAAAAAAAAAAAAAAAAAAAACTATCGCTATGTATTTATGATTTGGCTAAAGGCCCAGTATAGCTACGAGTGTTACGATAGTAAGAGGGTTCGCTCGGCCCTAAGTAAGGGTCGGGTGCCCATCACACCCTAGTGAGATCGGGGTGTGACAAAGTGGTATCAGAGCAGGTCGGTCCAAGGGTTGTCTGCAAAGTCGTGTCCAAGAGAGTCCCGTTTATGGTGTGAAGCCGGCCACATTTATAAACAAAGGAGGGCTGGGCATCTAGGAATGGTTGACCTTCTTTCGTTATTAGATCGTGCGATAGAGCCAAGACATAGGAAATAAGATTCCTTCTATTAATCGTTGATTTCCGCAGGCGCCCAATATCGGCGGAGAAAGGCGAAG
This sequence comes from Lycium ferocissimum, assembly GCF_029784015.1. Taxonomy (NCBI): domain Eukaryota; kingdom Viridiplantae; phylum Streptophyta; class Magnoliopsida; order Solanales; family Solanaceae; genus Lycium; species Lycium ferocissimum. Next base: position 8,356 of record NW_026718543.1, on the reverse strand, counting down.
GATGATATGGAAGTCAAAGAAGTGAGACTGAATGGATGTATTTGTTCTGTTATGTGGAGCTGGGCGCCGGACAGGAAATAGTTATACATATAGGCGGAAGGTGAGCATCAGGAATTAAAAAAGGGCAAAACGGTCATTGTAGAAGAAAGGACGTATTACGAAAATATTTCGAAAGCTGTGAGGCTTCGACTGGCTTTAAATCATGTAATAAAGGTCATATGAGAAAGTGGACGCGATTGTATCGGCATTAAGGCACCGAATCCCACCGTAGTTTCGAGGTTAAGCGTGCTTGGTGGGAGGATGGCGACCCCCCCTGGGAAGTATGAAGGAATTCCATAAATTTAAGTATAAGAGACAAATGAGAGATTAGAGTAACCTAAGGAAAACCAGAGTGTATGGAATGGCTAGAAACCTTAAGAGGTCGCGCGAGACGAGGCAGACTAGCTCGGTGAGGAGACAAAAAGTGTATCATAACCTGGGAAAGTTGGATAGGTTTGAACAATATTTGAAAGTATTTTGTGGGTTAGTTGATAGTAAATATATATATATATATATATGTCACACCCTAATTTCCGATAGGGTATGATGGGCACCCGACCCTTACCTAGGGCCGAGCGAACCCGCTGACTAACGTAACAATCATGACCACACTGGGCCCACAAAACATAACATACACACGATATGAAAATTTTTTCCGAAAAACAAACATGCCTTTCGTTTTTTTTTTTTTCAAACCAAATAAAATCCGTAATCGTATGAAAACGTAATGTAAGGCATACCGTAACTTCGGCTTATATAGCCGCTTGCCAAACACATCGGTAGCATAATGCATACAAACACACCGGCTTACAAACAGACCCGACATATCATACACTCGACAATCGTCTCCGCAAAGTCTCTATCATAACTTCGAACACCATACAAAGCACTCGACTCGCGAAAGACTCCGAGGAAATGGAGCTCGCCAATCCAAATTCGGAGCCTCTTCGCTAACATCACCGACTCATCCGTGGGTACCGCGTGGCATGAAACGCAGCCCCCCGAAGAAAGGGGGTCAGTACGAAATATGTACTGAGCATGTAAAGCATAGCATACATCAAACGAGGTCTTAACCGAAGTGGGAAATACAAAAAGTGAAGTTGTAACAACCCAAGCACTTACATCCGACACATACAAATTAAACATACCCATACCAACACATCGAGAATCTGCCATACGAAATAACATTAACCGATGTGGGATTTGTCTAGTCCAATGTGGAATTTTACCTCATCACCGGATTTGCCCCACCATCGGTGAACAAACTCATCATAGCATCATACATTATCACATACCAAATGCGGCCCATAGGACCCGCGGACGGGATAACGTGGTCGCCACCCTATCCGGCGCCACAACACAAAGATAACTCTAGAAGATTTCAAATCTCCGTATCCCCGAACACAACACATCATCACAACACATCATAAGCCATATCACAAGACATAACTTCATAAACGGAACCCGGCCCTATGGCGAGGTCTCGGAACCGTAACACAAAGATAACTCCGCAGTATATCATAGTGCGCACGATCATATACCGCCCGGATCCGGTGAAAGAGGTAACAAAGAACGCACGAACAGATCGTAAGTGACCACACGCATATCGTACATCATCATGTACTCAATCGAATGATCAAAACGAACCCTCTTTTTTGAAAATCCAAAACCGTAGTCAAATCAAGTTTTCTTCCGAATTTCGTCGAACATGTCAAACCGAATTTTAGGAACCACAATTATGTATCAAAATCATGGGCATAAAATCCTTATTTCCAACTCGACAAATACATAAATAAATAGTCATAATGAAGAAAATATTAAATTTTCCGAAAAATCCATAAAGGTAGCATAGAAAGGCCGCGGGCCCCACGGACGGGTGCCGACCCCCGTCCGAGCCCGACTACGAGGGGTAGGGGAGAGTGATGTCTTATGAACTTACATATTATGTTTTGGGGCGTTTCGAGGTCGTATGCAAAAGTTACGGACGTTCGTAGTTTCGAAGTCGTTTAGAACAAGTCTCTTTTGAAAACGAAATTCTTTTGAAAATAGAACTCTTTTGAAACCTTAAAAGTTTAATCCTACAAAAGACATAAGGGTCATAACTCAACCGCGTTAAAGATACGAACATCAAGGAACTTATACGAATCACTTCGCAAAGATTTCAAACTCGATCATATCCAAGACATACAAACCACACTAAGGATGCCAACATCAAAGCAAATACGAATCGCAAATATATTCGAAATTTACGAATGGAATTTCCCCGAGGTACATATCATGTTATACCTTAATTCCGTCTAAGACATGCCAAAAGAAAAGAAGGGTAGGCTTCCACATACCTCGGCTTGCTTCCTAAGCTAATCCAAACGCAAGTTCGTCTTCTCAAGAATCTACAACAACATCAATAGGCATCGAACATTAGTCCAGCGCTAAAGGATCCAATTCCAAACCATTGCTTTTTCTACCAAAAATTGGGCAGCATTTCCCCTACATATTCACCAACCCCGAGAATTAAACTCGGCCAATTCCTCAACACAACAACACCAATTACCATTCCAACAACATTATCAATTCATTCAAAGTACATTATAATGCTAATAACTCTTCTTCAAATATTCCAACGCATTCCAATTATGTTCAATTCAACTTCATATATCCAAACGAACCACATATAATCAAACTATCATTAACGCTCATCCGTTTCATTCCGATCCAAACCCATTCAAATAATATACATGAACACTTCAAGCAAGTCATACAATATTTCCAACCAACCAAATATTATTCCAACTTACCCGAAATTACTTTCAAACCCGAGAACAACACCAAATATATCCTTTCCTTCCAAATTCATGAATTTCACTAATAATCCACGCCTTAACAAAGCAATTCTCATAAATACAAAAAATCACATAAAATGTACATAAACTTCCAAACCACCCCATAACTAACATAACATTGTTTTAAGTCGTCAAACTTGCATTTTTCATCACACAATCCACAACGACGATAACGAAAATGCTAACGACAATTTGTTCATTCCCAATTACACAAAGGGACCTATTCGGCCAACACCATCCAAACACATAGGCATGATTTTCATCCTTTTCTTCACTCCACAACAAACAAAACATGCTAATTAGAATTAATTCACCACTCCTAACATACCATACACATGCACGGCCAAAAGTCATCATCCACGGTTCAACTTCAACATCTATATCTTCATGTTTTTCATTCATTTCTACGTACTACAACGTCAACAAATCATGCATAACACATAAAAGAGACTTGGAACTTACCTTCTCCCTTCTACTTGTTCATACGGCCATGGTGGAGTTTCACAAGAATAAGAGCTTTGCTCAATTCAACAACTATCTCATGTTGTTTAGCACCTTCCCAAGAGTAGAATTGTTTGAGGAAACTATTGTTTTTTTTTTCTTCACCCCTTTTTTTTCTTGGTGTTGCTCGGCCAAGGAGAGAGCCGAATGGCTCTCTCCCTTTCTCTCAATGTTTCTTGAACTCTCTATGGATAAATGAAGGAAAAGATGACTTGGTCATCTTTTAAATTTCCAAGTAAAATGAGAACATGTGGCCTTGGCCCACAATTATCTTGGCCGGCCACTTTGACCCTCAACTTCAATGATTTCCAAGTTTTCTTAATTCATTTTTTGGTCCCAAAATTCTTCCAACTTTCATTCTCTAATTTTTCCTTATTCCAACCTTACCCTTAACACTTCATATCAACAAAAGATGAATATGCAACTTATGCATTGAGACAAAATTAACAAAACCGGAAATTAAAAGTCTTGTCCATAACTCGTCGCAACCAACTTAGAATATTCCAACGTACGAAGTACGGGGTGTAACAATATATATATATATATATGTGTGTGTATGACTATATAGAATATTTTACATATGATTATGTCGATAGATATGGGAGTCCCAGCAACCGGCGCCACGGTAAGGAAGGCATTAGTCAAGTAAGGGAATCGAAGCCCAAGTGACAGCGAAAGCGGACGGTATAAGTGCTACAAGAAAAGCTGTCATTATTTTGTTATGGACTAAGGCTGGAGGGTCTAATATAGTGATAGTTGGGAAGGAAAGAGAGTGTATTAGTGGAAAACAAAGAGAACAAAGCGTCGAAAAGAGGCGAAAGGTAAGAAACCTCAGTAAAGGAGGCTCCCGAGAGAAATTACCGGCAAAGCGCGAGATTATTTGGGTAAGGACTCAAAGTATACATGTAAAAAGGAGTAGAAAGTGATAAAAGGAAATAGGAAAGGGGTGTACGAGGTTTGAAGACCGATTTTGATAGGCAGAGCAGAAGGAATAGTAACCGTGACAAGGAAATGTGAAGAAAGAGAAGGAGTGATTAAGCCTAGCGACGATGTAATAAGACTTTGACCTTGAAAGGTATATGAAGGAATAAATGTATGGCTATACTAGTATGGTTACCATAGGCATGGAAGAACTGTTCTGAGAGGGTGATCTAGGAAAGAAAGAGATCTATGTGTTAGAAAGGAATAGTTCACGAGCTTTAGGACCCATATGAAGAAATAGCGAAAGAAGGAAGGTACTCGAAGGCGGTTAGCATATAAGGAGCCCCCAAAAGGGGGGGGGGAGACCATATTATATTAGACCTAAAAAAAAAAGGAATCGCAACACTATCAAGTACCAGAAAAGAAAATCTATTAGTTTGGAATCAGAGTACAAAAATGTCGGTGTGTCGCAAGAATACTTGGGAGAAAGGTAGAAGCGAAGTGACAATGAGTATATTAAGAGATAGACTTGAGGATAAAGGAATAGCATACAGCCGCATTGGATCGTTAAGTAAAGATTTCGTCCCCCGACATGGTTTCCGTGGTGATGAATAGTAACAGAAAAGAGATGGTCTGAGAAAGGCAAGGGTAATGTGTCGGTTTAGTAAATTAGAAGACCCATGATATCGAACAAGGACTCATGAAAAGGTCAAGGAATTCGATTATAAGGAAAACGAGGTAAAGGATAATAAACGGGCATAAAAGAAAGAACAACTATAAACGGAACCCTCCCATAGTATTATGACGCCCATAAGGTCAGTTGAACATTCGAGGACGAATGTTCTAAAGGGGGGGAGGATGTTATAACCCGTATTTCGTCCGCTCGGACATTTCGAAGAAGTCGTGGAATGTGGAAGGTGAGATCGTTTTTCAAAACTATTTTAATGCGCAAGTGGGTTATTAACATTATTTAAGAATATTGTTGATATGGAATATTGAGAAAGGTTGAGGGCGAAAAAGGAGAAATTCGCAAAGTGGCATCATGGGAATAATGTGGAAAGGCGAGGGGCAAAATGGCCATTTCATGAGTGCTTAAGAAATGTTTTGAAAAAGGGCCATGTTGGCCGAATTTAATAAAAAAAAAAAGGGGGGATTAGTCATCTTTTGGAAATTTGAAGAAAATAAAAGAAAAGTCAAGAAAAGAAAAGAAAATTCTAGAGAAATGGAGGAAGGGGAATCATGTGTCTATATCCATATTTTGAGGGACTTAATTACAAATATATAGAAGTGGTGGTGGACATGTATATATATTTTTATGGGGTCATCTTAATTCAAGAAATGAGAGAAAGAATGAAAGAAAAAAAAAAAAAAAAAAAGGAGAAAGGAAGATGAGAGTATTCGGCCATGGCACCAAGAATTGGTGCCATGGAAATTCATCAAGAAAAATTCATTTCTTCTAGCTCTCCTACTAATTTGAAGATCCTCTTTAACGTGGTGTAATCGTTGGAGCGAGAAATCATTCGTTCTTGTGAGTTCATAACCTTAGCAAGTAAGAAGACAAGTGGGAAAAGGTAGACTAACAAGTTGGACGAATAAGCGTAGCTAGTAAGGCGCGGCGCAGTATGTTAAGGCTCGTCCTTTTCTTTCTATGGCATGAATCATACATTGTGATTTCATGAATGCTCCCATAACGTCCTTGTTTCCAAAGTTAAAAATTATGATTTCAAAGCATGAGTTCTTCTTAAAAGTTTATAAATGTTTTCAAATATTCATTTTTCTCCAAAATCCAAGTTTTACGTTTTTGATAGTTTTTATGACTAAAACGACGACTATGGCTTTATGATGACAATGATGATACGACGATATGAAATGTTAAGCTATTTCCGGATAATGACTATTTTAAAGGTTCTGTACTTCAAACGCTCATAACTTTCTTATGCTGACCCGGATTGACCCGAAACTTGTTTTGCGTGCCCAAGTAATGACTGGTGTTATATTTCCTTGACGGTCGCACCTTATAATGCTCGTTCCTCCAAGGTGGGACACAATGATCCCGATTGTTCCATAATGCGATCGGGTGTTACCAACCTTATATCGCTCCTATTGATACATGACTTTCCTTGGAATCTCATGCATATTGCTTATATAATAAATATATATGATACATGATATTGATGAATGTACATGTATATGTGGGGAATGGGGAGGGCAACTGTGTCCACCTGATTCGGGCCCCTTATCATCCCGGACGCGGGATGCCGGACGCGGGGGATACGGGAGAGCCGTACGCGGCGTACGTTTACGTGATGTATATATATATATAATGTGATATATTTGGGACACCGTTGGGGAGGGGGTGGGAGAGCCGATGAATTCGGCGTACGTTAATGCGAGTAAAAAGTACCGTTTTTCCGAAAGGTATCTCGTTTTCTATGTACAAGAATAAGAAACACCGAATGTGCATTGTATGACATGTCGGGATACGTGGGGAAGGGGGAGGGAGAGCGATGTATTCTAAAGGCGTGCGTATTTATGATTAAAGGATACCGTTTATCCGAAATGTTCCGTCTCCGCATACGTGAACAAAGAACACCGTTTCTCCGAAAAGTCTAAGCATATACGGCAATTGCCAAGAAGGCATTCGTATGTACAAGTTACTTCTATCCCATGACAAGTTTTAAATGTCTGAGATGTTATTACTCATACGTTATATCTCTTTACTACGCTACTATTCATGCCTTACATACTCAGTACATTGCTCGTACTGACCCCCTTTCTTCGGGGGCTGCGTTTCATGCCGCGCAGGTACGGGGCCCAAGCGAGTAGGAGCCATTATAGAAGATGACCCAGAATGTTGGCAAGCTCCATTCGCCCTGGAGAGTTGCCGAGTCAGCGTACATGTGCTATGAGTTCTGATCGCAGTTAGAGACTTTGCAGACAGTGTCGTGGGTATAAGATGTCAGTCGTGAGCGGCTCCATAAGCCGTTGTATCGTTGTGCATTGTATTGAAAGTATTATACGTTGCAGTTTTTGGTTGATTTGGAAAAGTATGAAAAGCATGTTTGTCTTTCCGGAAAAAAAAAAAAAACTATCGCTATGTATTTATGATTTGGCTAAAGGCCCAGTATAGCTACGAGTGTTACGATAGTAAGAGGGTTCGCTCGGCCCTAAGTAAGGGTCGGGTGCCCATCACACCCTAGTGAGATCGGGGTGTGACAAATAATCCAAGTTGAAGTTAGAGACCGTGTGGGCTGATTTGAAGCTTAACGTGATCTTATTATAGTTTCTTAAAGTTGTAAGAATAATGTTGTTAAAGTGTGGTTTGGTGGTGTGATTTATGAATTTGGAAGAGAAGAAGGTGTGTGGTATTGTTCTCGGGTTTGGCCTGATTTTCGGGTAAAGTAGAGCCTTGTTTGGGTTGTTTGGAAAATCGTGTGAATTGCTTAAAACCTCCTTGAATAGTGTTTGAATGGTTTTGGATTAATAATCGAATGTATAAACGTCGATATTAGTTTGAATGTGAATATTTGAAGTGAGCATATTGGAATGTTATGAATGTTGTTGAGTTACATAAAGAAGTGTATTTAACGTTAGAATACATTTTTGGAATTGATTGTTGATGTTGTAGCTTGGTTGTTGGTGTTGTTGTTGATGAAATTGGCCGAGTTGAAATCTCGGGGTTGGTGTATTTACAGAGGAAATGCTGCCCAAATTTCTGTAGAATTTGGTGTTCGTTTGGAATTGAATGCCTATTTGCTTATAGCTAATGTTTGGTATATTGGCGTTATGTAGATCTTGGAGTGCCCGAGACTGGAGGCTTGACTTAGTTTGAGAGCGGGCGAGGTATGCGAAGCCTATTCTTTCTTTCTTTGGCATGTTCAAGAATTAACTAGGTTGTGACACGAACCTCGGGGTAACTCCATCTCGAGATCCGAGCTCATATGTGCGTCGTATTCATTTCTGAAGATTTACTCTCTTAATGTATCCTAACCAAGGTCTTTATGTTTTCATTTGATGGAATTTCAAAGGCTTTGTAAAGAATTTTGCTTTTAAAG
>NW_026718542.1:0-13261 GCF_029784015.1 Lycium ferocissimum | reverse complement strand
TATACGTGCCGCAAACTTTTACTTCCGTAAAATGGCCGTAAAAACCTAAATTTTTCATAAACTTTTTCTCATCGATTCGTTCAACCTCCAATCCTTATGGAACCTTATTGACACTTATATAATACTTCATTAACCATCTAAGGGACCTCATATCTCTTCCTCAAGGTGATGCTAGGCAATGCATAGCTCAAATGATACGAAATTTCCCAAAACATGGCTCAACCTTAACTTTCTCCGACGAACTTACTTCTTTAGCCTTAAATGCCTTTGGAATCTTAATTAGAATCATCAAACATCCTTCTTCACCTTACAAGGGATTTATGTCCACTTCAGTTTTACATTGGCATGTTCATAATGCGAGCGACACGAAATTCGAAGGTGTAACTGTCACGACCTGACTAGGGACCATGATGGGTACCCGGAGCTGACTACCAAGCACCACTCATTATACTAATCATCATATCCAACCTGAACATACAAAATCTCCAAGGCAACACATACATATATATAAGCCCTCACGGCTGTAAAAAATGATATACAAGAATATACACTGATGAATCCGTAAGACAACAACCACCCACACATCCGTATCTACGAGCCTCTACTAGCGTACCGAGACATAAGGACGGGATAAAGACCCCGTCGTGCCCATATATATATATATATATATATATATATATATATATATATATATATATATATATATATATACAAATAATATATCAAAAATGGCACCTCCGGAATAATGCGGTGAGTAGCTGCGAGTAGCTGAACTGGGCCACCTCCTTGTCTACCGCTAGGCATGAACACAACATCCAAAAAGAAAGGACGTCAGTACGAACAATGTACTGAGTATGTAAAGAATGAACAATAATAACATATCGAAGAGATAAGGAAACATCAAGTGAGGAAACAACCTGTAACTGAATGTCACTTAAGACGGAATAATGCATGCTAACTTACATCATAAATAACATCATATCAAGTATGCATATATAAGCTGCCCGATCATATAGGTACGGTGTGATCATCATTAGCCCGCGTCCAGGCCTCCCGCATCCGGGGTAACCATCTCATGCTGCCCACTAATGGTGTCTGCCCATGCCATCTAGACATGGTGCATATGCCGACCGCCTTAACGGTGTCTGCCCGGCCATATAGGCATGGTGTAATCTCATTATCATATACTTATCATAAAGCATACATTAGAACTCAAGTACAAACTATAACTCTATCGGGGTGTCGTAAGGTCAAGAACCCCCGATTCCATTATGGAGTAGTCATGATCATCATGCCTCACCTTGAAGGAACTAGAATCATAAGGTGAGTCTAGCAACAATGGATAACAACAAGGAATCATTAGCTTTATAAGAATGTCATATCATAATCTTTGGAACCTCTAGACTTAGACTCATCATCATCACGGGAAGCTCTTAATAATCATAGACTCATGGTTTTCGGAATGTGAGAAAATCATGGAAAGTTAAAGGAAGTCATATTATAGGAGTCATACCTTAGAAAAGTAAGGGACTAGCCCCACATACCTTTACGTCTTGCTAACTTTATCAATTAAACGCTTCCCTCCAATGTTCACGATTCTACATTCAAGAGAATTCGTGCTAAGATTAGATAACTGAAAACAAACTTAAGCTTAAGCTAAAGCTAATGAAAATTGGGCAGCATCTCCTTTGTTTCTACAACTTTCTCCATATAATATACCAACTCCCAAACATCAATAACAACACTACAATACCATAATCAATAAACTTTGTTATGTTAGTCATTATTCAATTCTCAAAATATCCTCTCAAAGTCATCCATAACCATGGTTATCACCCAATGTCGCATCCATTCACATATAATGCTTCTTCAACATTCTTATATCATTCATAACAATATTATACCCATAACATGTCAAGAACTAAGATTCAAGTCAAGTTACTATTCAAGAATTCCACTATTCTCACATTTGTAACCCATTTTCTACTTTCTTCCATAATCCAAGTCTTTCAACCACTCAATAATCTTATTAGCATGAAATGAACATAAAACTCAGCTTTGATTGTGAAGGAATAGGTTTTGGATGGAAATGCTTCACTTGGAGAAAACCCTAGCTTCAATTCCAAAGAGACTTCTAGCTTCCATCAAACCTAGAGAGCTTCCTTACACTTGATTCTACTAGTTTTTGGTATTGATCTTTGATTTCCCTTGAATTTATGTTAGGTAAATATGTGGAACCTTCTAGAGGTCTTGAGAGAAGTGGAGAAGTTGGAAGAATGAAAAATTAGAAGTGGGAACAGTCTTTGAAAATACTCAGCCCGACAGGAGTTATACGGTCCGTATAAGTGACCGTATTTCACCATCAGGGAGATCTCCTTTTCTGTTGCGGTTATACGGACCCCTTATACGGATCGTATAAAGTTATACGGACCGTATAAGTGGTCGTATAACTCCATTTTTCTGAAGTTAATCTCATCGTTTCGTTTGATCTCCAATCCTTATGGAACCTTGTTAGCACTTGTTTAACACTTCATTAACCATCTAAGGAGTGTTATAACTCCTCCTCAAGACATTATTAAATCAACATTATCTCGGTACTTTGCAAACCCCTTTCCAAAGCACGACTTATACTTTACATTCTTCAATGAACTTTCTTCTCTTGCCTCAAATGTCTTGGAATCTTAATTAGAATCGTTAATTACCACTTCTTACTTGTAGGGACATCCTATACTTCTTACCTTGTGTTAGTCTATCTACCACATGATGACATGGAATTTTTCCCGAGGTGTAACACTCTTCCCCCTTTTAAAAACATTCGTCCTCGAATGTTAAGTTCTCGAAATTACCCGTAGAATTCGTAGTTTCCGTAATATAGCACTACCATCCTGTCACAACTATGAACCCACAATAATATCACCTTCTGGGCCGCAACACAATAGCAAGAAAGATGTGGCACACACGACCAAAAGCATTAAAATTTTCACATACCTTATGATAACGTATTCACTCATTTTAACCCTTTCGGGTGGAAACAATCATGTACTTGGATTTCATGTTTTCTTCCACTTCCCAAGTCATTTCCTCCCGATTATTGCTTCGCCACAAGACCTTAACCGAGGTTACTCTAAAACATTTTTCTAAGTTTTCGTATTTGCCTATCTAGTGGCAAATATAGCTCTTCATAAGCCAACTCTTCCATAACTTGAACATCATGTGGCACGTTTTAGTAGGATCCTCTCGATACACTTACTTCGAGCATTGATACATGGAAAATTGGATGGAAAATTCTTCTTCGGGCTAAGTCCAGCTTCATAAGCTACTTGGCCTATCTTGCGGATAATCTTATAAGGTCCAATGTATCGAGGACTTAATTTTCCCTTCTTTGACAAATCTCATCACGCCTTTCGTTAATAAGGATACCTTCGTGAATACCCAATCATCAGCTTGGAATCTAAGTCTCACCGTCTTGTCCGCATAAGATTTCTCGCGACTTTAGGTCGTCAATAATCGATCTCGGAAAACCTTGATCTTTTCTACCGCTTGTTGAATCAACTTCGGACCTATTAGCTGTGCCTCTCCTACTTCAAACCACCCTATTGAGGATCTACACTTTCTTCCATATCTCGAGCAAATTCTATACGAGGCCATGATCTCGAATGAGTCGGAATGGTAGGATACATATTGTATGCAAACTCAATAAGAGGCAAGTGATCATCCCGGCACGACCACCCGAGATCTTGTACATATGCCCGTAACATATCTTCCAAGGTCCGAATAGCGCAGAAGTCGCCCATGAAGATTTGTGGATGGAATCGGCTCTAGTCTCACTCGAGTCCAAAAACCTTCGAAAGGATCTCTAGAATCTAGCCGTAAATTGTGCTCCACTATCCGTGATAATAGATATCGGGACACTATGAAGTCGCACTACTCTTGTCACGACCCAATTTGAGGGCCGCGACGAGCACACACAGTGCTAGCCCACCCGTGCACCCCTAGCATGCTTATATATATCACATTCTAGGTGAGCCACGCAATTATATCATGCTTTTCATTCATCATTCTAATCTCATTGAGCAACAACATAAATATATCATTATATGGCATCTATGCCCATCTACATGCGTACATGCGCCGATGAGGGCGATAAACAACATCCAAAATATAGGGCCGACAAGTGCCGAACATATCTAACCATATACACAATGTCTACGAGCCTCTAAGAAGGTACATCATATCATAACATATGGGGACGACCCCGCCGTGCCCATAAATATATATACACAAAAGAATCTATACCAAAAGCCGCAGCTTCGTAACAAATGGAGGGCTCATGTACAACGGGCCCCCGAGAAAATACCGCCTGGGTCCAATCGTCTCCCCGGCCACCGCGGCATGACGCAACGTCACAAACAAAGACGTCGGTGAGGAAGAATGTCCGAGTATGTAAAGCATGATCACAATCATAAAGATACAAAACATATGAAATAACATAAGATAAGGAAAATAACATCATCGTCATAGCACTTACTGCCTCCCATAGTGGAGGTCATTTCTATTTCGTACTCGCGTACATACATTCACATCCTTGCTCATTTACCTTTCGTATATATATATATATATATATATATATATATATATATATATATATATATATGTCATACATATAGCATAACCGTACTCGTATAGATGTCGTACATCTTTTATATTGCGTACTCCGACCATGGGTTCGTTTCACGTGCCGACCCTACCAAGGCTCAGTGTTATTCGTACCCAACTACAGTGGTGTGCGCGCGTCGTTATATATAAATATACATATTCGTCGTATTCTACCCGGCCGTATAAGCTCGGGGTTCACAATAGCCTCTCATGGGCATACATACACACAAGCTCATATCTATCCTTAATCTTGTTACTATCGTCATTCATTACTTTCTATCCATGGAGTACCACTGTCCACATAAGGAACTTGGCACAATCATATCATTTGGGCATCGTTAGCTTAATAGCTTCTCGAGCTAGGATCCTTAGAGAGTATCATGAACTCATAAGAGGATGAACATTGGGCCAAAGAATCATGCCTTATGAAAGAAGGGTTATCCTTACATACCTTTCTGTGCAACTATTTTATCACTTGTACGTGCTTCTTCAAAGCTCACGTTCTACCTTCATTGAAGTGCATACTCATATTAGATGATAGATAGCTTAGCATTCATGACCAATTCTAGAGAAAATCGGACAGCATCTCCTTTATTTATACTACTTCCTCGTATATATACCAACTCCCAAACATCAATAATAACGTTCACAATATCATCACGATAGCTTTTAGTCATCTACATTACTCTTACTTCACAATTTACTTAAAGTCATCCATATTCATAGTCATATCTTGACAATACGTTCATTTACATACAATATCGGTTTCCAAACTCTCAATATCATCTATAACATGATTATATTCATAACGTATCAAGAATCATAACTCATTCCAAACATTTCTTCAAAGGTGTTACTATTCACACATTTATGACCCATTCCCTATTCCCTAATCCAAGTGTTTCAACTTTCAAATACTTCAAATAACATGGAGATGTCATAAAACTTACCTTAGATGGTGTAGGATTGAACCTTGGGTGCAATTTCCACAATTGAGCAAAACCCTAGTTTCCCCTTCACTTGGATTTCTTGCTTTGGATGAACTTTAATGGGCTTCTCATACTTGACTCACTTAACTTGGTGTAAATGGCCACTAATATCTCTTGAATTTATGTGGGTGAAATATCCTAGAGAGTTTTAGAGAGAAGGTGTGGAATGTGGAAATGAAATAATGAAGTTGGTCCCCTTTTTATTAACTCAGTCTTCTGATCTGTCGGGTCGTTATACGGACACTTATACGGTCCGTATAACTTTATACGGTCCGTATAAGTGACCGTAAAAAGGTCCTTCCGCTCACCCTTCACTGGAACCATTATACGGTCCATTATACGGGCCGTATAAATTTATACGGTCCGTATAACTGACCGTATAATTCCACCAGTGAAGGTCCTTCACTGTGATGGTCCTACGGTCCATTATACGGTCCGTATAACTTTATACGGTCCGTATAATGAGCCATATAACCCACCAGCCACTGAACTTTTTCTCGTCACTTTGTTTGATCTCCAATCCTTACGGAACCTTCTTAACACTTGTTTAACACTTCATTACCAATCTAAGGGACGTTACAACTCTTCCCCAAAACTTCATTAAATCACCGTTACTTTGATACTCGTAAATCTTGCCCGACGCATGACGTATACCTTGTTTTCCTTAACAACTTCTGGTCTCCCACTTCCAATGTCTTTGGAAATCTTAATTAGAATCATCAAATGCTATTTCTCACTTATTGGAACATCATAGACTTCGTGCTCTTCATTAGCCTATTCACTGCACATCGACGGAAAATTTTTCGAGGTGTAACATTCTCCCCCCCTTAGGAACATTCGTCCTCGAATGTTAAGCACTTTCAGATTCTAGAAAAATTTCGCCGTGAGTCTCCCCTATAATATGGCACTACCATCCCGTCACAAAGAACTCCATAATATCAATGCCTCATAGGGCCATAACATAATAGCAATAAAATTTGGCCACACACGACCCATACACATTAAAAGGAAAGCATACATACATACCTTATGATCTTGACATCTCATCCTGACCCTCTTCTGGGGGTTGAAATTGGTGCGGATATTTGGATTTCATGCTTTCTTCCACTTCCCACGTCATTTCTTCTCGATTATTATTTCTCCACAGAACTTTAACTGAGGCCATTTCTTTGTTTCTAAGCCTTCGTACTTGTCTATCTAATATGGCAATGGGTTTTTCATCATAAGCTAACTTTTCTGTCACTTGAACATCGTTTATTGGGACGATCCTAGTAGGATCTCCAATACATTTGCGTAGCATCGAGACATGAAAAACTGGATGGACTGACTCCAAATCACGAGGTAGATCTAACTCGTAAGCTACCTTGCCTACCTTGCGCACAATTTCATAAGGCCCAATATACCGGGGACTAAGCTTCCCCTTTCTGCCAAATCTCATAACGCCTTTCATTGGCGACACTTTCAAGAACACCCAATCTTAACTTGAACTCTAGGTCCCTTCGACGATTATCCGCATAGGACTTTTGATGACTTTGGGCGCTAACAATCGATCTTGTATGAGCTTGACTTTTCTATGGCTTGTTGACCAACCGGGCCCTATTAATTTAGCCTCTCCTATTTCAAACCACCCAATTGGGGATCTACACTTTCGCCCATATAAAGCTTCGTACGGTGCCATTTGGATGCTAGAATGATTGCTATTTGTTATATCCCGCATTTTTGTGTAATCGATAATTCAAGACAATCGCGGGAGTACAACAAGCTAGGCCATATTTTCATTTTTGTTAAGCATGTGAATGGCTTATGAAGAATTTGAAGCGGAAGTATCAAGAAAGGTCAAGGGCATAAAGGGAAATTTGTACTACGCCTCATAGAAATACAAAGGAAGGCGAAGGGTAAATTTGGAAGTTGGAAAAATGTTTCATGAATTACAAGAACTAGCCCAAAAATAAGTGGGCTTTTTAAAGGAATGGACAAGGCCCAACCGCCATAGGGCATGGGCTAGGCCTATATATTAGTTAATTCATAAGATAAATAAGATGACTAAGTCATCTTATTTGGTCAATTTTCTAGAAATTTCAAGAAAGGTAAGAAAGGGACCATGTAACAATATTTTTATGATTGAGGGACCTATTCATAAATATGGGAAAATTTGGTGGAAGACTTGTGGGTATTTATGTAGAAAATCATCTAATATTCATCAAATTATCTAGAAATTTCAAGAAGAGAAAGAAGGAGAAAAGAAGGAGAAAATCTTCAAGGCCATTCGCCAAGTAAAGAATTCCAAGAAAGTTGCAAAAAAATTTCTTCAAAAATTATTTCCTACCAATTAAAGGGTCCTTAACAAAGTGGAGTATTCATTTGGGCAAGGAAAATCCATATTCACACAAGTTGGTCAAGAGAAGGGTTAAAGAAAAAGGTGAATTCATCCCCTATTTATGTATATTGTATGTCAGTGCGTATGTTGTAGTGAATGAAAATGAAGGAAATTCTTGAAGGACAAAGATGTAGGGGTGTGGCCGTGCACACCCATATGTATGTAGGAGTCATGTTTTAATCCCATGTTTGGTTGTTATTGTTATGAATATTAGATTGGTAATGGAAGTTGAATGGTGTCAGAGAGATTGTGTCGCATGTATAACGTGTGTGAAGCCGTGTAACAAGTGCAGGGTGGCCGTGCATATGGTGAATTGGTGAGGGAATAATGAGCAAGTTTTTACTTAGTATTTTAGTTGTTGTGTTGTAAATTTTATATTACAAATAAAGGCTTGATAAGTTTTGGTGAAGTGTTGTAAGTAGAAGAAAGTGGTAAATTGAGACTATGTGCCTTGAATGGAGTATGTGAATTGCTAGTGTAATTGTTGAGTGGTGTTAATAGTTTGGCCGGGTTTGAATTCCCTAAAGGTTGTTTGGATTGAAATTTGGCTATATCAATGTTGAGGATGGTATATTTACAAAGGAAAGTGCCACAAATTTCGGTAGCCAAGTGTTTCCTTAAGATTCTAACTCTACGAACCCTAATAAGAGTTTTGGTAAATATGACCAATTTTGCGATTACCTAGATTGCGACGTGAATTCGGAATAGCTGAAGCAGAAAGAGGTATGTAAGGTTTCCCTTCCTTCTTTGGCATGTCTTAGATGTGGTAGGCTTGAATACGTACTCCTCGGGACAATCCCTCCTAGAAATCCGAGATTGAAAATAGTTACTATTCATTCGCAAGATTGAACCAAAAAGTGCATGAATTGCGAAAGAAATGTCCAAATATCCTAGAACTTGCAAGATAAGACCCGATTACCCTTAAGACCTTCATGAGTAATGTCATGACACGTAACATATGTAGATGATATACGTTGCTATAAAAATGAAAGTACGAGAATGTTAAACCATTGTTGGATAACCCAATTCTATTATAGGTAATGACTATTCTAAAGATTCTAAGTACAAGGAATTATGCCATGACCCCGAATGGATGCGTGCACCCGACATACGCGTAAGTATATATGATAACGTAACCGGGGAGCGCCATGGCGCCGATAAATATGCATGATATAAGTATAAGTATATGATAGTAGAATCGAGCGCTATAGACGCCGGGTGAATATATATATGATATAAGTATATACATATGACACAAAAAGAATCGAGCGCTATACGCCGATATATGTATATGATATGAGTATATGTATATGATGAAAGAGCCGTGGCGCTTATAGACGCCGACAATTATACATGATATATGCATAGATGTACTGTAAAGATGGAGGTAAGGGTAGCGTTATATACGCATATCCACCGATCTTGGAGTATGGGCACATGATATCGTCCCGACGCGGATGCCCGACGCGGACGCGTATATTTACGGGTAAATGGACCGGCCGCCGACGCCGGCAATATGATATATTCTATTTTTTTTTGTATATATGTATATATACGAGTAAGGACAAACGAAGAAAGCACGGCATCTCGCCATGGGCACTTATAAAGACAGTGTTATGCGCTCTATCCCGGTGAGACTCCGAGTTGTAATTTTTTTATGTCATTACGCATGATTTATGTTCTCGCATATTACTATTCATGCCTTACATACTCGGTACACTATTCGCACCGACGTCCCTTCTTGTGGACGTCGCGCTTTCATGCCGCGTGTGTCGACAGAGATGGCGGATTTGATCCCCAGAGGATCTACTTGCCGTACTTGGATGGGCCTCCAAATGTTCCGAGCCTTACTTCGTGGTACCTTTTCGTATATTTTCGGGCACGACAAGATTTGGCCCTTCTCTATGTATATGTATATGCTCCGTGAGGTCGTAGAGACGATATGTACAACAATGGTACAAGCAAATATGTGGTATTTTGGCGTTTAAATGTCGGTATGATGTGACGAAGCTTAACCGGTCTATGTTCATAATGACGTGGCTAATGTTAATGTCTGGGCCTGAAAAAATATACAAGACTATTCGTAAGACTTGCTAAAAGGCATTGGTGTAAATGATAGGTAAGTGGGTGCCCGTACAAGAGTCGTAAGTACTCACCACGCCCCTAGTTGGGTCGTGACACTATTATTGTAAGCAAACTCAATAAGTGGCAAATGATCATCCCAATTTCCTCCAAAATCTATCATACATTCTCGTAACATATCCTCAAGAGTCCGAATGGTGCTGCCTGCCTTGTCCATCATCAATGCGGGATGAAATGTCGGCTAAGGCTCACTCGAGTCCCCAAACCCTCTGAAGGACTTCCGTAAATTAGCCGTAACCGAAAGTACCTCTATTGAGATAATAGATATCGGAACACCATGAAGTCGCACTATCTCTTTAACATAGAGCTTTGCATAACTTTCCTTACATACGTCGTTTTGATCGGCAAGAAATGAGCCGACTTGGGTGGGGAGTCTATCTACAATCACCCATATGGAATCGTACTTACGTCGAGAACGGGTAAACCCATAATAAAGTCCATGTTAATCACTTCCCATTTCCAAGTTGGATTTCTATAGCTGCAACAATCCGCCCGTCTTTTGGTGCTCGATTTTCACCCGTTGGACAATTGGGGACATTTGCTACAAATTCCGCTATATCTTTTCTTCATTCCATTCCACCAATACATGGATTTAAGATCGTTATACATTTTTGTTGCTCCGGGTGGATAGAATAACGGGAACAATGATCTTCTCAATATTTAGTGGCGCAAACCTGCTACACAGGGACACATAACCTGCCTCGACATCGAAAACTCCGCTTCCCCGTAATCTCAAATGGTGACTCCTTCGAGGAGTGTATCTCTGCATCGCACTAGCATGGGATCTTCGATTGTCGCTCCTTCACTCTACTACTAGCGACTCAATCGCAACTCGAACGGTGGTTCCTGCTACCCGAGTCCACTACTCGAACTCCCAGCTAGATAGCCGCCGGAGCTCCTAACCATTTCTCATTTCGATTGTACATCACATAAACTTCCCATAGATCCGCCACAATAGCGCCGCCCACAACATTTGCCTTTCCGAAGTATACGTAATGTCAACATCATAATCTTTTTAACAATTCTAACCATCGTCGTTGCCGCAAATTCAACTCTTGCTTGAAGATATACTCAAGGCCCTTGTGATCCGTATAAATATCTACATGAAAACCATATAAATAATGTCTCCATTTCTTTAATGTGCGGATCAACGTTAATTCAAGATCATGGGGGTCGACAATTCTTTTCATGTTTCCGTAAATCGCTCGACGCATATGCAATCACCTTGCCATGTTGATTAATACCGTCACGACCAAACCCCGTAGTGCCGTGGATCGTGCCCTAATTTTGGGCACCATACACACCTATCGTACGCTACCTCGAATTATATCAAACGATCCAAGAATATCACAAAAGCCGACAAGGCGGTGTTTCAAAGTTAGATACTTTAAAATTTCATTTTGTTTTACCGACTATCCAAAATAACCCCGTTACATTTAAAAATACCAACAGAGGCCACACAGACCAAATGTAACATCATATGTACATATGCTGACCGTCGCCGCGCGAATGGGATCGCCAAAACACAACGTATACAAACACAACCGAAAGGTAGGTACGACCCACAAAACATGTCCACATACTCCTAAAACAAACAAACAGAATCATATGGCGGAATGTGGCCCCGCCAGCATCTATGAGCAATATATACAAAAGCAAATGTACGAGCATATATATATACCAAAAGTATAAGCTCCGGAATCTAGGGAGCACCTGGCAGCGTAAGGGTGTCCTAAACAGTGGATCACCAAATCGTGCGCGTCCGTACCTGCTGGCATGAAAACGCAGCCTCCGAAGAAAGGGGTCAAGATTTAAATATGTACCGAGTATGCAAAGCGTAAAAATGTAATGCATAACCGAGATCAAATCGAAATAGAGGTACAGAAAGTAAAATGCATTTCAAAATATCAAATGTTACTTCAACATATAAGCTGCATAGGGCACAGGAAATATGGTCGCCCGCCGATGGCGCGCTACATCAAGATAACACCGAAGGTTTCAATCTCGAATCTCCGTCACATATCACACACAAGATACGCCATACACAAGATAACGCCAAACATAAGTGGAACTGCACAAGAGAGAGCTTGAACTATAATCACAAGATAACACCGGGAATGTATCATAATGCGCACGATAACAGAAATCCCCCTTGAACCGGCGAACGATATCATAGTAGGCACGAGCGGAGTAGTGAGTAATCATATGCATAAAATCATTATCATAAATCCAAAAGATAAGTAAAATAATCATATTCGAAATCGGAATAATAATTATCACTTTTGTTTCAAAGGTTATCGAATTCACATAAAAGGGGCGCGGGACCCACGGACGAGTATAGACCCGAACCGAGCCCGCCTATGAAAAACATACTCATTATATATCATACAAACTCCTACGAAAGTTTCAAAGCATTCGAGCTTTTCCGAGAAAGTTATGAGCGTTCGTAGTTTTTGAATCGCTAACGAATAAGTTCTTCAAAAAAAATCAGCTTTTAAGTAGCTCGGTAAATTATTAATTCCAAGGGTATAAGGATCAACGTTATGGCATATTAGCACAAGGATACCAAGGAAACAAGTGCAAATCATATACAAGCTCTAGATTGCGTAGAATAGAAGTTTCCTCGAGGCTTGAATCATAGCCTAATTTAACTAATATACATGCCAAAAAGGAAGGTTACTTTACATACCTCAAACGCTCTCAAAATGATCCAAACTCAAGCTAATCCAATCTATGATTCGGCTGCCCACGATCTATAAACAAGCCATAAAATGCCAAATATTAGCTAAAAGACTTTTTGGGCATTAGATTCCAAATTTGCCCTTAATTCTACACAGGAATCTAGGCAAAAAGATTTCAGAATAATGCTACCCCGAGAATCTAACTCGGCCATATCAATCAACAACAACAACAACGACTAACCTAACAACATCAACAACCAATCCGAAAGACAAAAACAACAATAATAGCTTTCTTTTTTCCATTATTCAACAACTTACATAAATTCAATTCGACTTCCACTTACCTTCAAGCCAAAATCGACGCTTATACATTCACATACTAACCCAAACCCCCACCAACGATATTTGGTTTTAAA